>NC_083483.1:949601-957101 GCF_030014155.1 Tachysurus vachellii | reverse complement strand
ACACACACACACACACACACACACACACACACACACACACACAGCCTGTCTCTCACCTTCCTGAGATGTTGTTATAAACACTGAAGCTGAGTGTTACATTTTCTCTCTTCATATTGATGTTAAATGATTGGGACTTCACTGAGTCAGGAATAGATCTCGTCATATTTACAGATGATCTCACTTCTTTTCTCATACACACAGAGTTATTGCTTACTGTCTCCAATTATTGTTTTTATATCTTGAAGCCACTAGCAGAGAAGCACAACCCACACACACATACACACACACACGCACACACTTATTCAGATAAATATTATTCACTATTGTCTCTGCCACAGTAATGGCTTTAGTTCAGCAGAAGTGAAGCTGTAAGTCAGCATTAATTAAAAAACAAATCAGCACAAAACACAGAAACACACACATTTGGTTAAGGATGCTGGCTCTGTCTTTTACACAACAAAGTTTTGTGTCCGTGTGTGTGTGTTGTGTGTGTGTGTCTGTGTGTGTCTGTGTGTGTATGCGTGTGTGTGTGTGTCTGTGTGTGTATGTGTGTTTTTGTGTGTTGTGTGTGTGTGTCTGTGTGTGTATGCGTGTGTGTGTGTGTCTGTGTGTGTATGTGTGTTTTTGTGTGTGTGTCTGTGTGTGTATGTGTGTTTTTGTGTGTATGTGTGTGTGTGTGTGTGCAGTAAGAGATTTTGAGGATGAGACCCTGTGGCTGTTGAGTCTCCAATTTGATTGCTTTCAAACCAGTGAGCATGGGAATTAGCCAAGCATTACAAGTGTGAATGTTTGTGTGCGTGTGTGTGTGTGTGTGTGTGTGTGTGTGTGTGTGTGTGTGTGTGTGTGTGTGTGTGTGTACTTTGGTATACAGTATGTAATGTTCTCAGCTCTTGGCTTTGTTTAGTTTCGGATTAAATAAAGACTCAGACGTTGTACTGTATCAGTGACGGTGTGAAGACCAAACACTGAGTATAGATAACAAACTGAAAGTAGAAAACTTTGTTTAGTTGTCTACAACGTCCACTTACACAACATAACTACAACTAAACCAATTCACCTTTTACTCACTAACTAGTTCACTAAACAGATTTCTACTCACTACACTCACTACAATTTAACACATAGAACTAATAATGCTATTAACATAAAGCTAATAGTAATAAAAAAAGGTCACAAAACAGAGTCTCAGTTACACACTGTGACAACAGACAACACCGCCATCAACATCACTGAAGTTAAAAAAAATCATCAGTGATATAATTAACAATATAAAAGTCAACACTACTTAAGGTGAAGAATCTACAGTCAAAATTAATTAATTAATTAGTGTAGAAAACTACACTAAAGTCAAGGGGGTCACGGTGGCTTAGTGGTTAGCACGTTCGCCTCACACCTCCAGGGTTGGGGCTCGATTCCCACCTCCGCCTTGTGTGTGTGGAGTTTGCATGTTCTCCCCGTGCCTCGGGGGTTTCCTCCGGGTACTCCGGTTTCCTCCCCTGGTCCAAAGGGGGCTGGTAGGCTGGTAGGTTGATTGCCATCTCTGGAAAATTGTCCCTAGTGTGTGATTGTGTGAGTGAATGAGAGTGTGTGTGTGTGTGTGTGCCCTGTGATGGGTTGGCACTCCGTCCAGGGTGTATCCTGCCTTGATGCCCGATGATGCCTGAGATAGGCACAGGCTCCCCGTGACCCGAGGTAGTTCGGATAAGCGGTAGACGATGAATGAATGAATACTAAAGTCAATACTCTGATAGCCATCAGTGCTTCAGTAAACAGTATTTTACTACAGGCAACATTACTAACTTAAACACTGTTACATTCAACAATACTAACATTAACAGAAGCCTTTATTTTTGTCATTACATTACAGCAAAGTGAAATTCTCAACTTTTTAGTTTGGGGGTCAGAGCTCAGGGTTAAGGGCCTTACTCAAGGGCCCAACAGTGCCAGCTTGTCAGTGCTGGGGCTTGAACCCTGATCATCTGATCAAACAACCCAGAGCTTTAACCACTTGAGCTGCCACTAAACTCAATAACAACTAACAACTAGATTTGTAAAGTTCGTCACGACAAACTTTGATGTTGGCTTTGACGATGGAGGCAAGTGGACATAAGGGTTAGTGTTGCTTTTGGAGGCAAGTGGACAGAAAGCTAGGTTGCCAAAACATTTGGAGGTAAGCGGAGACAAGCATGTGACATCATCCAAATACTCTTGAGGAAGTTCCCCACATTGGGCTGATTGTTTTGATATGTCACATGTCCATGTTGTGCTAATTTTTGATTTTCACGTGACATCACGTGACGTCATCAGAATACACGTGAGGAAGTTCCCCTCATTGTTGTGAGTGTTTTGATATGTCACATGACCATGTTGTAAAAAGCTTTTTGATTTTGCATATATTGGGGGCGGGGCTGCGGCAAAACCGAAAGTCCAGTCGGTACACCAATATAAACCTTTGTTCAGAGCCTCACCCTAAAGGAGCTGAGTTTGGTGTAGAGAGTTCAAAAGTGTGCCGAGTTATAAACCTCCAAATTTTATAATGGGAGTCTATGGGAAAAAAAGTCCATTTTGAGACCCGGTACCGGAAGTACTGGTACTGGGATCACTTAGAAAAGTAATAGCAACAAACTTCAGACCAGCGTCTACAACATATCTGAATTTGGTGCATGTGGCTCGAAAGCTCTAGGCCGCATTAAATTTTATAAATTTTTGTCTAAGCTTATAAAGGAAAACAGAATGTTGGCTTCTACAAAGCGACATAATAACAAACTCAACGGTCCTAAAATCACAACACGAGAGTTAATAGTGTGCTAAATAGTGCAATAGTCAATAGTGCTATAATCGACAACACTACAATAGATACTGCAGTCAACAATACTACAGTACAAGTCGTGGCCTAATGGTTAGAGTCTGACTCCTAACCCTAAGGTTGTGGGTTCAAGTCCCGGGCCGGCAATACCACGACTGAGGTGCCCTTGAGCAAGGCACCGAACCCCCCAACTGCTCCCCGGGCGCCGCAGCATAAATGGCTGCCCACTGCTCCGGGTGTGTGTTCATGGTGTGTGTGTGTGTGTGTGTTCACTGCTGTGTGTGTGTGTGTTCACTGCTGTGTGTGTGTGTTCACTGCTGTGTGTGTGTGTGTGTGTGTGCACTTGGGATAGGTTAAATGCAGAGAACGAATCCTGAGTATGTGTCACCGTACTTAGCCGTGTGTCACGTCACTTACAGAAAAACAAAAGGAGGAGCGAATGACCTGGATTTGAAATGCAATACTCTGCTTGTGCATTTGTCTGGATTCACTTTTGTAAATTCAGTCTTGTCTAAAAAAAGCTTTGAAACATGTATTTGCATATTGTGTTGTAAACAAGTCTTGAGGACATCGAGCATTTTAACGAGCTTGTCTGAAATCCGACGAACAGAAGTAATGCTGGTATCATACAGAAATCTTTTTTAGTAGTAAAATCAAGATGAATGTTGTGTGTGAAAGTGGCTGAGAATGTTGGAGCAGGTCACGGTTTGATGTGGATGTGTGTTGGTCACGGCCCGAGTTTCAGTTCTGAAATAAAACAGCAGTAGGCAAATAACATGCCTGGATTATATCCTTACTTACAGAGCTGTTTCATCACATCCTGCGCTTGTCCACCTGGGAACCAGGATATGAAATAGAGTTCAAAGACCTGGTGGGTGTGGAGAAGCCCTTTAATTCAAAACTAGACCTGCAGGCAAAAAAAAAAAAAACATGGTTCAAATTCAGGAAGAAAGAAACACGACAGGTAAAGATATAAAAATGCACCGACGGAATTAACCAGGTGACTTTGTGTTTCTAGATCTGTATAAGATTAATGCGTTGATTACATACGGAAATTAGAAACAAATAAAAGAATTTAATTGTAGGCTTCTGGAGTTTTTATTCACGTCCTGTTTGTCCATAAAAGAATGTTCGTATCTCTCTACACATACATTTCTTAGTAACAATGAATCACAGCAAATAACCGAAGACGATGGCTTAGTGGCACGGTGGCTTAGTGGTTAGCACGTTCGCCTCACACCTCCAGGGTTGGGGGTTCGATTCCCGCCTCCGCCTTGTGTGTGTGGAGTTTGCATGTTCTCCCCGTGCCTCGGGGGTTACCTCCAGGTTACTCCGGTTTCCTCCCCCGGTCCAAAGACATGCATGGTAGGTTGATTGCCATCTCTGGAAAATTGTCCCTAGTGTGTGAGTGAATGAGAGTGTGTGTGTGTGTGTGCCCTGTGATGGGTTGGCACTCCGTTGGCGCTATTTCCTTGATGCCCGATGGCGCCTGAGATAGGCACAGGCTCCCCGTGACCCGAGGTAGTTCGGATAAGCGGTAGAAAATGAATGAATGAATGTTCAACGTCGTTCTTTTTGCCACCGCCCCAAACGAGTCAGGCACAAAACAGCACAACAGAACTCACAATGCAAAAGATTAGAACTACACTTCGAATAAACGAGAAAAATCAATACGTTTTATTTTATTTAGGCAAAATATTATGAACCCACATCAAGTATGAATTATTTTAATTTTAAATCGGTGCCGCTTTGGTGCTTGGCCCCCTAACTACAGGCTTTGGTGCTTGGCCCCCTAACTACAGACTCTAACTCTGTTCTCTCTGTTTGAAGGCATTTAGTGTAACTTTTTAAAACCGATCTCTCGGGGCTCCTGAACGCTCGACTGAAACAGAACCTTGATGTTGATGGAAAGTGAAGGAATGATGTATTTTTCAAAATGCTCTCTGAGATGAGTGTAAATTATACACATCTTGTGCCTTAGCGGTTAAAATACACACAAGTTAAGATGAAATGATAATGGACTCTGAATCTGAATGTAAAACTACATACGGTGACGTATAAAACTCGAATAAACCGTTTTGAAGTGAATTCTCCTTCTGCTCTGTTTTCTCATTTATAAAATTGAAAGGAAAGAGTCTCCAGTGTCGGTGATTTGGAACAGTTGTTTTTAGTGTTTTTTCGGTCACATTACAAGCTGATTTTTTGTTTTATTAACTTCAAAAGATAAAAATGAAGAGCGTCTGGTGAAAGAACGACTGTTATTAGCTCTTATAGTACATGAACTAACTAAATTCATGGATGATCCACTTCCTTATTTACAGCTAAATATTTAGCTAATTGATCGATTTGCTTAGACACTGATTAAAGAGTCAATTCTTTCAAACAACTCACCTACATGATGAACCGATTCAAGCTTCATCACAACGATAATGTTTGAGCTTCTTTAGCTGTAGAACCTGTGTGTACTCTTTTACATTACTTTTTTTCATTATTTTCCTCTTAAAGATGTTATAAGAAATGTTTCCTAGTTTGTTATTTTTTTCCTACAGATTTCTAACGTGTCTTTTTTGTAGGTATGCGTATCTTGGTGACTTTGCTGTTGGACACATTACCGATGCTGGGAAACGTTTTGCTGCTGTGCTTCTTTGTGTTTTTTATCTTCGGAATTGTTGGCGTGCAATTGTGGGCAGGATTACTGCGAAACCGCTGCTTCCTGGATGAAGACGCAACAACGTGAGTAGGCTGAAGTGTTCTGTTCCTCTGAACCATTAGGAATCGACACATCGTGTTTTTAATCCGTTTATAATTTCACTTATATTTTAATATCTTTTTGTTAAATTTAATTTATAAGACAGAAGACTGCGAGCCGTGTATTATTTTCATTTCCAACATGTGGAGCAGATAATAAAGTCACAATAAGTACACAGTAAGGATCAAGAACAGCAGGAACAGCATAAGAATTGAACAAAATCACACCGAAGCAAATGACACTGCGAAATAATGATGATGTTGGAGCGAATGCATGAACATAACATCTGGAGAAACAGTCCCGAGTGCTGAAGAACGACATCATCATGCAGTAATAATGCCGGCGCGAGTCATATGTAAGACTGAGGCTTTAGAGTCAGCCTGAGGCAGTTAGAGCTGAGCAGGGATTGTAGGATACAGTATGTTGTTCAAAGAAAGGAAAAAGACCTTTTTTAATCCCTGAAGCACATGGATACAGGGAGTGATGCTGTTTTCTTTGGTTTCTGTGGGACATGATGATGGTGCAGAAGGATGCTGTAATAGGAAAGCCGATGTTCCTATGCTAATAAAAGCTACAGCTAGCAAGCTACAGTACAGAACCTTGATTGGCGCTTGTCCTCTTGTGAGCCTAGATCACACTTAATCACACTTTTACCCCATGAGCCACACTTTTTTTTTTTTTTGACATTTTTTTTTTTTATCAGTCTGTTAAAAATAATTGTCCTAATTGGTTCAGTTGGCCTGAGTGAGCCAACTGAATCAGTCTGTTTGAAAAGAATTCATTTGGCATAATTGGTTAGCTTGGCATGAATGAACCCATTTAATCACATTGTTTGAATCACTTTGAAAATAATTTACTTGTTATAATTGTTTTAGTTGGCATGAACGAACCAATTGAATCACTCCATTTGATTCAGTCTGTTTAAAAGTAATTCTCTTGGCACGATTGAGCCAACTGAATCACTCTATGTGAGTCATGCTGTATGATAATATTCTTTTTTTCAGCACTTTTATCAGCAGTTGGAAATTTCAGTTCATTTAGTTTTGTCGTATTTGAATCGCTCTGTTTGAGGAGTGAGGCAAGAAAAATGTGCCCAGTCCTGGTAAATATCGCCGTAATCAGCGTATAGACTCGATTGTGTCTTTGTCTTTGCGAAGTCTTGCCAAACCAGTCTCGTTAATTTCACTTTGTCTTGCATTTTTCTCTTGTAATTTCCTCTGCATTTGCCTGACGTGTGAAATTATCTGTGTACTCTCATGGAATTAATTTCCCAGGTGTTTTTTTTTTTTGTCTGCTAGCTTTATGAACCTGCATTTTTATAACAATGATGTCATGTGGACTCGCTTTAATAAAACCAGCTCACATCCTGCCACTTTTTGCTTCCCATTGTTCTCCCCTGTTGTCTTTTCATGCTGTGCAGCTCAGCCTATGATTGTTCAAATGGGAGAGCTGGAGATGACTTGGCAAGAAGCCAGCTAGCTTATAGACTGCCGCACCAAGGCGCTGAGGGTTTTAATCTTTGCCATTCTTGGCAGAAATCAACCTTACGCCCATCCATTATGTGTTCTGCTTTAAAAAGCTTCTTGTGCTAAGGAACTATGCCAAAAAGAGGAAAGTGAATGACTCGGGTCCAAGATATGCCATTTATATATAGACACACGGAACAAAATGTTGACCTTCCAGTTTCCGTAAATACAAAATAAATGAATTAATAAACGGGGGCTACATAAAGCAGAGAAATTCAAATGAACTAGATAAGTCGACCATAACACTTTAATACATTTATAGTTACATTTCATTATAGTTATGGATCATCTACAAAACCAGTTCTCTGTGTTCTAGCAGCTATAAACAGACAAAGTTGACTCTATTTTTAGATGTTATTGAGTTCGAAAAGTTACCTCTGCAGCACTGACACCGTCCTTAAACGTTAAATAAATAAATG
>NC_083483.1:934601-942101 GCF_030014155.1 Tachysurus vachellii | reverse complement strand
AGCTCGCTTCCAGAGCAACGAGTCCACACTGACCAGCCTGGCCGAGCCCGGCTCCTGCTACGAAGAAATTCTGAACTACATTTGTCATCTTCTACGCAAGTTTTATCGCCACCTTTTTCATCTTTATAACGACATGTGTCACAAGAGCAAGAGCTCTAATCTCGGGGAGTCTTCTACTGTGGGCGGAGCCAACGGACACTGGAGCAATAAGGAGAAAATTGAGCTCACACGACACCTCTTTCATCATCGTCATTGTCAACATCATCATCATCATCATCATCGTCTGGGAAATGGCACGGACATCCCTGATATAAAGGCGGTGCTTCTGAGAGGAGATAAATGCCTTCCCACATACGCGTCCTCCTTTCCTCTGACCGTCCACAGCCTCAAGGGCATCAGAGTGAACTACCCCACTATCCTGCCCCTGGCCTTCTTCACACATTCACGTGTTCACCCCGGCGGCACTACTGCCCACAAGACCAAGAACTCCAGCAACAATAGACAGCAGGGTGAGAACACACACAGATACAGACACACACACACACACACACACACACACACACACTGTCATGTGGTGCAACAGCACAGTCATGCAAAATATTAGCATTAAAGGTTTCTGTGTAAAAATGACTCTTTTTACTGCCTGCACCTGAACAAATGTTTTATTCATTTTTTAAAAAGATTTGAGTTTTTAAGAGCCAATCATTTAGTTTTAAATATGTGTGTTATCTGTTTCTTGGTCACTGTGTATTTATGTATGTTATTTTATTCAGAATATTGTAGAACATATTAAAAATGAAGATCATTTGACATATGACATGTCTATAGAGATAGAGATTTATTCTTTTATTTAGGGATCTGATCAAGTAACGTCTTTATATTCGGGTCACTTCCATAATACATGCAGTACTGACAGACAGACTGACAGACTGACTGACTGACAGAGAGAGAGAGAGAGACAGACAGACTGAAAGACTGACAGACAGACTGACTGACTGACTGAGAGAGAGAGAGAGAGAGAGAGAGAGAGACAGATTGACAGACAGATTGACAGACACCCAGACTGACAGACAGACTGACTGACTAACAGAGAGACAGACAGACAGACAGACTGAAAGACTGACAGACAGACTGACTAACTGACAGAGAGAGAGACAGACAGACAGACTGACTGAAAGACAGACAGACTGACAGACAGACAGATTGACAGACAGATTGACAGACACACAGACTGACTGACAGACAGACAGACTGACTGACAGACTGACTGAGAGAGAGAGACTGACAGGCAGATTGACAGACACACAGACTGACTGACTGACTGACTGACAGACAGAGACAAACAGACTGACAGACAGACGGATTGACAGACACACAGACTCACAGACAGACACACTGGTCAGATGTGAGAATATGTGAATGAGGGAAGAGCAGAATCGCTGAACTAATTAAACATTAAGCGTCTGTGTCCCCCGAGTAAGGAAGATTTCCTCTGCTCTAATAAATCAAAATTAATCCAAATGAGAATAAATAAGGGGGTCACAGTGGCTTAGTAGTTAGCACGTTCTCCTCACACCTCCAGGGTTGGGGTTCGATTCCAGCCTCCTCCTTATGTGTGTGGAGTTTGCATATTCTCCCCGTCCCTCGGGGGTTTCCTCCGCGTACTCCGGTTTCCTCCCCGGTCCAAAGACATGCATGGTAGGTTGATTGGCATCTCTGGAAAATTGTCCGTAGTGTGTGAGTGTGTGTGTGTGTGTGTGTGTGCCCTGTGATGGGTTGGCACTCCATCCAGGGTGTATCCTGCCTTGATGCCCGATGACGCCTGAGATAGGCACAGGCTCCCCGTGACCCGAGGTAGTTCAGATAAGCGGTAGAAGATGAATGAATGAATGAATGAATGAATAAATATAAAGTCGCTTCAGCACGCAGACGTCTCTGATTCTACTACGCTGACTCCACTGGCCCTCACAGCAGCACTGGGGTGCCAATACTTTCACTCACAGACTTTAATATATCTACAGACACACAGCTCTGAAAATAAATGCATATTTAGAGGTTTTTGTTCTTGACAGAAAATCAGAGAAGAAACCAAAATGAAATGAATTCAATAAAATTCAATTTGAATTATTTCCGCACACTGAAAGGCTCTAAAGCTAATTTACATAAAAATAGGATTCAAATGTTCTTTTATTTTATGTTTTCACCTAAAAGCGATCTCAAATCTCAAACATGTGATGACAAAAATATAATATAAAAATCGAATTGTACTGAATAAATAAATTACAAAATGCATAAATTACACGTATTTAAAAAGATTCTTTAGATATTTTTATCTAATTTAAAAATTATTTAAATATTTAATAGGAAACAGATTGTAAATGTTTGGTTTGTTTGTTTGTTTGTTTGTTTGTTTGTTTGTTTGTTTGTTTTGTGCAAATTTTGAACAAAATCTGAAATAAGATGTGAAATATTTTGAAAAGATCTCAAGTCGAAAATATTTCATGTTGACAAAAAAATCTTTATTCATTTCTCTTTGTCGTGTGCAGGTGTGTACGCAGGTGTGTGTTCGAGTGTGTGTGCCGAAGCTGGCAGCGGATCGACACCGTGTGAGTTTCCCACATGCCCGGTTTCTTCTCGCGAGGCCGACACACTCAGCTCCAACTCTGCCTGTGATTCAGACTCTGAGAAAGAGAGCAACATGGAGATGAAAAAAACCAGCTGGGAAACCGAGAGGAATTTCAGCCAGAAGCCGAAGAGGGAGAACGTGGTGGGGGGGTGTGTGAGGTGTGTGAGAACCGTGCTGAGGAGGATCGTCGACAGCAAGTACTTCAACAGAGGCATCATGATCGCCATCCTCATCAATACCCTCAGCATGGGGGTGGAGTACCATGAACAGGTCACACACCTACACACACACACCTACACACACACACACACCTACACACACACACCTACACACACACACACACCTACACACACACACCTACACACACACACCTATACACACACCTACACACACACCTACACACACACACACACACACACACACACACCTACACACACACACACCTACACACACACACCTACACACACACACCTATACACACACCTACACACACACCTACACACACACACACACACACACACACACCTACACACACACACACCTACACACACACACCTATACACACACCTACACACACACCTACACACACACACACACCTACACACACACGCACACCTACACACACGCACACCTACACACACACACACACACACCTACACACACGCACACCTACACACACACACCTACACACACACACACCTACACACATACACACACGCACACCTACACACACACACACACGCACAACTACTGTACACACACACACCTACACACACACACACACACACACACACGCACACCTACACACACACCTACACACACACACTCACACACACCTACACACACACACACACACACACACCCACGCACACCTACTGTACACACACACCTACACACGCACACCTACACACACACACGCACACCTACTGTACACACACACACCTACACACACACACACACACACACCTACACACACGCACACCTACACACACCTACACACACACACACACACACACACCTACACACACACACACACACACCCACGCACACCTACTGTACACACACACCTACACACACACACACACATACCTACACACACGCACACCTACACACACACACCTACACACACACACCTACACACACACACACACGCACACCTACACACACGCACACCTATACACACGCACACACACACACCTACACACACCCGCACACCTACACACACACATACACACACCAACACACACACACACAAGCACACCTACACAAACACACCTACACACATGCACACCTACACACACACACACACACACCTACACACACACGCACATCTACACACACGCGCACACCTATACACACACACATACACACGCACACACACATATGCACACACACGCACACCTACACACACGCACACCTACACACACACACGGGGGCGTGGTAGCCTAGTGGTTAAGGTGTTGGACTACTGATCGGAAGGTCATGAGTTAGAATCCCAGGTCCACCAAGATGCCACTGCTGGGCCCCTGAGCAAGGCCCTTAACCCTTGATTGCTCAGTTGTATAAATTGAAATAAAATGTAAGTCACTCTGGATAAGAGAGTCTGCTAAATGTTACATACACACACTCACTCACACATTATACTGAGTTGTTCACACACAAAATGGCCTCCGCTCTCTAATCTTATAGAATAGCACTTGATGCAGCACATTCTGTTATCTTCCATATTATTCATATTTATTTTCCTACACTGTGGCGACACGTGATATTGAACATTGAGGTCATTTTCCTACACTTTTTTTTTACATTTGCATCTCATCGGATTTTTCAGTGGTTTGATGTTCTGTAATAACCTAAAATAAGTTAATTCACCTTTGTACTGTTTGTGCAGCACTTTTTATTTCTTCTCTTCTGTACAGTCAGCGTCTTACCTTTTTATGTTCCAAAGCAGCTTGATAAAGGCCAGAGCCCTAATGAGCAAGTGGAAAGAGTCAGTGGTCGAGAGTGAGGACGAGGCCTGGAGACGAGCCGAGAGCTTCTCAGCATGGCGGCGTAATGTTTCAGCTAGAAGAGCTGTGGACTAAACGAATCTACAGCATTTATAAACAACACACAAGTTACTGCCGGCTAAATGGATGTATTTATATAGTGTATGAGCTCAGGCATTTATCAGGAGTGTGTGTTAGCAGGGTGTTTCTATAGCAACCAATGGGTGGTGGAGGACGTACTGTACAGAAGAAGTCTCCAGTGTCAGTGAGACAGAAACTTTCTCGTCTCACTACTGATAATGATCACTGATTATCGTGGATTATTTTCAGAGAGCAGCACAGACCCAAGAGTTTTATTCCTTACCTTCCACTCCTTAAGCTTCTCAGTTCATCTGTTCATGTGGGTTTGTGTACACTTCCTGTCACTCGGTTATTCCTCATGGCATGTGTGCTTCCTGTCTGCATCGAGCTGGGTTTCATCAGCTACATCATGTTTGGCTAACACACTCCAGACGGGTTTATTACCGCTCTTGCGCTTCTGTGATCCGCTTCGGCCTCCTTTCTGACTCATCTCCTGCATTTTCTGTTTTGTGGCCGTAGCTGAATGAAAACATGTTCTGTTACTTATTCTTTTTTACTACATGCATATTTTATGCAAACTGAACTATTTTATCACTGATGGAATGATTCACTGATTCACTGATTCACTGATTCACTGATGCACTGATCACTGATGCACTGATTCACTGATGCACTGATTCACTGATGCACTGATTCGCTGATCCTCTAATACTCTGATACACTGATTCACTGATGCACTGATCACTGATACTCTGATGCACTGATGCACTGATCACTGATACTCTGATGCACTGATTCACTGATGCACTGATTCACTGATTGGCTGATACTCTGATACACTGCTACAGTAAACTGATTCACTGATGCACTGATTCACTGTACACTGATACAATGATTCACTGATGCATTGATTTAATGATGCACTGATTCAATGTACACTGATGCACTGATTCGCTGTACACTGATTCACTGATGCACTGATTCAATGATTCACTGATTCACTGATCACTGATATTCTGATGCACTGATTCACTGATTCACTGATCCTCTGATTCACTGTACACTGATACACTGATTCATTTATTAATTGATTCATTGATACACTGATATACTAATATACTGATACATTGGTTCACTGATATATTAATATACTGATACACTGATTCACTGCTGTCATGTGTCTCTACACATACCATTTCTGTTTCGGTCAGTGTCTACACATGGGTTAATTGGAGTCAGACCCTGTTCTATAAACACACACACACAGAGACACAAACACACACACAGTCTGGTTAGTAATCTTCAGAAAGATCTGCTCATGTGAGCCCAGCTCCAATCAGATCAAACCAGAGACATGATCATCTCGGTTTTCAAACCTGAGCCAATAATTAGTGTGAATTTTTCTCCAAAGCCTTTAAAGGAGAATGTCACACAATGTTCCTCAGCTCAGACGACTGAAGGTCAACAAGATAATGCCTGAAAAGAAGAACATTTTCTGTTTTATTTTGTGCCCAAGTTGGAGAAAGTGCTGTGTGTTCTCAGGAGGTCTGAACATGCAAGACACAAATACATGAAATACTGAACTAAAATCGTGTAATATCATGTGATGCTCTAAAATATCAGCAGGTCCTGGAAACATCTGCTGGATTATTGTTACTGCTAAAGAATTTATCAGTTAATAAAGGAAAGAATTTGGATACTGTTTTTTTTTTCCCTTTGAGGCCATGAATATTTAATCAGAGTGATTATTAAACTATTGTATTATTTCTTTGTGATTTACTTTATTCATACTGTATCTGTAAGGAATACAAAAATGTCTATATTAACAAAGCGTATTGATGCTGGGTAGGTGAGGGCGTGGCTACGTGTACGTGTGGGCACGGCTACGTGTAGGTGTGGGCGCGGCTGCGTGTACGTGTGGGCACGGCTATGTGTAGGTGTGGGCGCGGCTACGCGTAGGTGTGGGCGTGGCTGCGTGTAGGTGTGGGCACGGCTACGCGTAGGTGTGGGCGTGGCTGCGTGTAGGTGTGTGCATGGCTACGTGTAGGTGTGGGCGCGGCTACGTGTAGGTGTGTGCATGGCTACGTGTAGGTTTGGGCGTGGCTAAGTGCAGAACATGTTCTACAGAGTGAGGTAGAGAGAGTTAGACATGCGAGAATGTCAGAACACCACAGCAAGTTTCCAGTATTAATAATCATTAATTAATACTTTATTCATTTATATTTGTATTTAACATTGTGGAAGGTCAGTGATTTACATTACAGCAGCTTTCTTATAAATATTATCTTGTGCGATGTCACTTCGCTGCTGTCAGAACTGCTGTTATATAGAACACCCGGTTCTGACCAATCACAGTCCAGAACTCAGTGGCACGGTGATACTCACTGTTGCATATAAACTTGTACCATGTAAGAGTTTTTTCTGAATATTGCCTCAAATGAGACTAAATGGAGATTAATGGATTCACTGTCAACAAAATAGAACCGTCACTGCGTGATTCAGAATGACGTGTGTGTGTGTGAGTGTGTGTGTGTGTGTGTGTGTTTGTTTGTGTGTGTTTGTTTGTGTGTGTGTTTGTGTGTGTGTGTTTGTGTGTGTGTGTGTGTGTGTGTGTGTGTGTGTGTGTGTGTGTGTTTGTGTGTGTGTTTTTGTGTGTGTGTTTGTGTGTCTGTTTGTGTGTGTGTGTGTGTGTGTGTATGTGTGTTTGTGTGCACTGAAGATTTTCTGCTCAAGGCCAGAGCCCATTCACTTTCTCTCTCTCTCTCTCTCTCTCTGTCTCTGTCTCTCTGGGTAAATGATTATTTG
>NC_083483.1:919601-932101 GCF_030014155.1 Tachysurus vachellii | reverse complement strand
TAGTGGAAGTGTTGCAGTGTTCAGAGTAGAGCGCCCTCTGCAGGCTCAGAGGTGTTACATCGGCTCCAGAACTGTTCCTAAATTTGACAAATAACACTTACACAATCAAAGCCTGGGCCAGACGTCATCGACTGCCTGCAGAATTGCTCACTTGATGAGGTCACTGGGGTGACGCTCACTTAAACGCTGATATGGGTCTGTATTAACTCCAGGCTCTGAGGGACAACATGGAGGTCAGGGTTTCTGCTGCACTTTAATTTCCCTAATCTCTGTCTGTGGATTTTGTGTGTGCGTGTGTGTGTGTGTGTGTGTGTGTGTGTGTGTGTGCGGGTGTGTGTGTGTGTTAGTAAAATACACAATGTTAGCAGAACATACTGTTCTCAGCCTAAATCTGGCTGGGCAGGAAGAGAATAAATATGTAAAAGCACATATGAAAAAGATCTGAGGAGCGATCTGGCTGAGTGAGGATGAGTGAGGACGAGTAAGGATGAAGCTGAAGTTAAACAGACCAAGACAACAGACAGATGCCTCGCTTCTTCTATAAACAAATATTTCAGTGCTGTGTGCAGTAAAACAGGTTTGTGTGTGTGTGTGTGTGTGTGTATGTATGTGTGTGTGACACTGTTTATCCCTCGTTTCGTATCTCAGCATGGTTCTTGTTGTTGCACGGTGAAATGTTATTGTAGATATTTTATTTTATTCAGAATCTGTTCATCACACAGAAGTGAAAAATATTTCCGTGTTCCTGTCAGGAGTGTTGAAGACATTAGATGTGTAGATCAGTAGTCGTGATGCTTAAACATATCGATCTGCATATTTTTATAAAACTGCTTAAAGTGAAATTCAGTATCAGTGAGAATCTGGATGTCAGTGATGATCCACCCACATGTATATGGATATTTTTGCAAACTTCATGTGTTTTCTCGTCTGTCAGGTTTCTCCTCTCTGTTATTAACCATGATGCGATTCACGTTGCCTTCGTTAGGAATCTTTCTAATTAGATTTTACATCACGTATATCAGGAAAGTGTGTTCTGTGTATCTGTATATACTGTACCGTGTAGACTGTAGCTATCAAGACCAGAGGAGCGAGAGAGAGGAGCGAGTGAGAGGAGCGAGAGAGAGGAGCGAGCGAGAGGAGAGAGTGAGAGGAGCGAGCGAGAGGAGCGAGAGAGAGGAGCGAGCGAGAGGAGAGAGTGAGAGGAGCGAGCGAGAGGAGCGAGCGAGAGGAGAGAGTGAGAGGAGCGAGCGAGAGGAGCGAGAGACACTATTTACTGCGTTCATTAGCAAAAAGATAAAGAAGAGATTAAATAAAAAAGGACATAAGGGATGAGTACAGGAATGTAATTTGTGGACTGGCAGAGTAATTAGTGAAGTGAGAGATCTGAGGGAGACAGCAGCAATGATTAGAGAACACTTCCTCAACCAGAGCACCTGTTTGTCTCTCTGTCTGTCTCCCTGTCTGTCTCTGTCTGTCTCACTGTCTGTCTCTGTCTGTCTCTCTGTCTGTCTCACTGTCTGTCTCTGTCTGTCTCACTGTCTGTCTCACTGTCTGTCTCACTGTCTGTCTCCCTGTCTGTCTCACTGTCTGTCTCACTGTCTGTCTCCCTGTCTCTCCCTGTTTGTCTCCCTGTCTGTCTCTCTGTCTCTCTGTCTCTCTCTCTTACACACACACACACACACACACACACACACACCTCACATCTTGTTTATGTTATTTTCAGATATTAACTCAGGAGGACTGGAACGTGGTGCTGTATAACGGCATGGCCTCCACCTCTCCATGGGCGGCGCTTTACTTCGTTGCTCTCATGACCTTCGGCAATTACGTCCTCTTCAACCTGCTGGTGGCCATTTTGGTGGAAGGCTTCCAGGCTGAGGTAGGAGGTCAAAGGTCACAGCACTGTAAAACACACCACCACACATTAAGAGTTTATTAACAAATAAAATGCAGCCTGTTCTGGATCTAGTGATATTCTGATGCGCTGCTGAGTGAAAGGTAGAAAAGAACAGAAAGAAATGAAAGGCAAGACAGGAAGATAGAGTCAGATAGAAATAAGAGGAAAGGTCTAAATAAGGAGCGACAGAAAGATGATGTATATGATAAGAGGAAATAAATAATGAAAAGGAAAAGAGAAAAGAAACAGAAAGAGAGGAGAAGTGGACGAAGGAGAAGAGAGAAAAAAAGACGAGAAGATGAGATATGGAGATGAGGATGATGAAAAAATAAAAGGGAGGAGGGAAAGGAGAGGTGAAAGAGATAATAGGACAGGTGAGAGAGATTGGATGGATAGAAACAAGAGGAGTGAGGGATTAGTGAAGACGAGAGGACAGTAAAGGTGAAGCAGGAAGTCAACACACTTGTCCTCGTTCTTTCAAATAACTTCATTATTCCTTTATAAGAGGAGAGAGAGACACACAGGTGTGAGTGTGTATGTGTGTGTGTGAGTGTGTGTGTGGTTGTGTGTATATGTGTGTGTGTGACTGTGGTGGTGTGGGTATGTGTGTGTGGGTGTGTGTATGTGTGTGTGGGTGGGTGTGTGTGGGTGTGTGTATGTGTGTGTGTGGGTGTGTGTGGGTGTGTGTGTGGGTGTGTGTATGTGTGTGTGTGTGGGTGGGTGTGTGGGTGTGTGTGGGGGAGTGTGTATGTGTCTGAGTGTTTGTGGGTGTGTGTATGTGTGTGTGTGGTTGTGTGTGGGTGGTTGTGTGGGTGGGTGTGTGTGGGTGTGTGTGTGGGTGTGTGTATGTGTGTGTGGGTGGGTGTGTGGGTGTGTGTGGGGGTGTGGGGGTGTGTGTATGTGTCTGAGTGTTTGTGGGTGTGTGTATGTGTCTGTGTGTGTGTGTGGGTGTGTGTATGTGCCTGAGTGTGTGTGGGTGGTTGTGTGTGATGCCAGCTGCTGTTTCCAATACTGAAATCCCTTTGTACTCTTATTTCCCGTCTATTTGTCTTTTATCTTCCTTTCTTCTTTTACACACAATGCAAAAGCACACACACACACACACACACACACACACACACACACACACACACAAATGAAGTGACAAGGATACAGTTCCTCACTCAGCTTTGTTCAAGTTTTTACTCACTGATACTTACAGTGTTCCATTAATCCATGAAGCCATGAGATGAATTCCATCCTAATGAAATAATTACACACTCGTGTACGGAGCTGTGAGTCAGATACAGTACCACACGTCAGACAGGAAGGTTACTGATGTGTGTCTCTCCCAGTAAGAGCTCTTCAGTTTTATTTTATTCTGAAGTCTCTCTCTCTCTCTCTCTCTCTCTCTCTCTCTCACACGCTCTCTCTCTCTCTCTCGCTCCCTCTCTCTCTCCCTCTCACTCTCTCACTCTCTCTCACTCTCTCTCACTCTCTCTATCACTCAGGGTGATGCCAGCAGGTCAGAAAGCGATGATGATGGGTTCTCATCAGATTTTGACGATGAAGACCGGTTAAGAGAGCTGTTAAGCTCAGGTATCGCTCAGGTGTTGTTTGTACAAAGAAAGCGTTGTGTTTGTTTTGTTCGTTTTTCCGACATTCCGTTCCTTCCTCCCAGGTTCAGAGGTGAAAGTGCAGACGCTTCTTCCTATCTCTAACGGCCACTTGGAGCCCAGAGCCACCATGCCGCCGTATCAAGCCTACACTATGGCCACGCCCAGAACCGAAGTGTTTCACCTGGACAACCAATCACTGCGCAGCTCCAACGCCTCCTACGAGCACCATGACCAGAGGTCGATGGTGAGACGCACATGTACATGATATTCATCTTCATATTCAATTTCAACACTACGAATATCTGAATTTTTTTTTGTCCAGTCCAGTCTATGGGGGAGTCGCCGCTCCAGCTGGAACAGCCTCGGCCACGCCCCTAGCTTGAAGAGGCGTGGACAATCAGGAGAGCACGAGTCGCTACTATCGGGCGAAGACCGCGACAGTTTTGAAGACGACCAATCAGAGGAGGAAAGGTCCAGCAGGACGGGCAGCTTGAGTAGAGTTTCACATCTTGAGTCGTTCGATTTTCCAGAACTCCTACAAGTCCCGCCCATGCCACACCCCTACGGCGAATGCAACGGTAGATTGGACGGATCCTTCCCTTCCTCGCCGTACGCCACTCATCGAGAAACGTCACACGGACCTACCGAGCAGGATGAGGACTCTGAGGAGGTTTATACTCACGTTTATTTGTTTCTCACAGACAGGTCACGCCCACAAGACCTACTCAATCCAGGAGAGGATTGGATTCATAAACACCTCTGAAGCAGCAGATATCCAGTCAGAAATACATCTCTAATTTCTGCTGCATGACAATAGACCCTGTGTGTGTTTGGTAGACATAGTGTGAGGCCATAACTCCGTCTCTTTCCATCTGTCTCACTTTGTAATTATCTCTCTACTCCTTGGATCTCGTTGTACTCCATTTTCACCCGCTGAGATCCGTTATGTTTTACGTCCTACGTGTTGCTCAGTAGTTTGCTGTCGAAACTTTAAGACTTACTTTACAAAGAGCCCACTGCGAATCCACATCCCGTATTTATGGATCTGAATAACAAACAAGTTTTAATTTTTGTTTGATGGATTTTTTTAAGACAGAAGTTAGTTCATTCATTCATTCATTCATCTTCTACCGCTTATCCGAACTACCTCGGGTCACGGGGAGCCTGTGCCTATCTCAGGCACAGAAGTTAGTTGTTTTATAAAAATAAAAAAAATAAAAAGCAGGATTTCTTACATTTTTATTGATTTAATTTCTTTTGGGGGGGCACGGTGGCTTAGTGGTTAGCACGTTCACCTCACACCTCCAGGGTTAGAGGTTCGATTCCCACCTCCACCTTGTGTGTGTGGAGTTTGCATGTTCTCCCCGTGCCTCGGGGGTTTCCTCTGGGTACTCCGGTTTCCTCCCCTGGTCCAAAGACATGCATGGTAGGTTGATTGGCATCTCTGGAAAATTGTCCGTAGTGTGTGATTGTGTGAGTGAATGAGAGTGTGTGTGTGTGTGTGTGTGTGTGTGTGTGTGTGCCCTGTGATGGGTTGGCACTCCGTCCAGGGTGTATCCTGCCTTGATGCCCGATGATTCCTGAGATAGGCACAGGCTCCCCGTGACCCGAGGTAGTTCGGATAAGCGGTAGAGAATGAATGAATAATTTCTTTAAGACCTGAACTGTGCTAAAACTGTTCTAAAACACCACAAACAGTACATATCTGAAATAATGTGGGATTTTTCTTATTATTAAATGTTAAACTTATCCAAAGGTCAGAAGTAGGCGTAGACCTCGAAGGGTTAATATACGTTTTTTGTTTTTGTTTTTTTTTTTATAATTCTTTCTTCGTGTGTGTAGAGCTGGTGTGTGATTCTGAAAAGGATGCTGGAGCCGTACAAGCCTCAGTGGTGCAGGGATCACGAGGACTGGTCGCTGTACGTCTTCTCCCCTCAGAATAAGTAAGTAGAAATAAGTGCACAAGAAAAACACTAGGGATGAGCACAAATATGGAGATGTTATTTGGAATGAACAGATCATTTGTTGGAAAGAGACACTAATGCAGACGGGAGGATTATTTATTTTTATCTTGTTAGACGATCACAAGGCGTCTAGTCAACACCACTGGGGTGCAAACAAACGCACAAGCGAGTAGTTTTTGCTTTAATGTTGTTTTAAATTAGCTTTCTTATGAAGCTCACAGGACAAACAAAGGACTTGTTTATTAAGATTAACACACAGCATTCATTCATTCATTCATTCATTCATCCTCAGGGTCATGACTCATGACTCATTTGTTCATAATTTAGGTTAATCCCAAACACATCTCTGAACCCAGTTAAGAACAGGAGTGATGTGATGTAGATGCAGGTCTACTGAACAGCTCCAGCTGGATCCAGATCCAGATAGAGATCATGTGATCGCTTTACACATGAACCATCAGGTCTCCATCTCTGTGTGCAGGTTCCGTGTGCGCTGTCAGAAGTTCATCACTCACAGGATGTTCGATCACATTGTGTTGGTCTTCATCTTCCTCAACTGCATCACCATCGCGCTGGAGAGACCCGACATCCACCCACACAGCATGGTGAGTTCCACATCTAGTTAGAATGGGTTTCGATACGTGAGTCCAGTGAACATTTTGTCTCTATTTATAGGGTAGAGTTTGGTGTTGCAGAATGACTTGGTTGAAAACATGCAGACCTTCAGTGTGCAGTCCTTTTAGTTTGAGCCGTTTAGATGATTCCAACTCCAGTGGCCCTCTACAGTATTAGCACTGGTTGTTGAAGTTCCTAGTTTTGACCAATAAGCAATTATAAACCTATGGATCTTTAAGTCAAGAAGCTTTTATTTTCATTTTAGCTACATATCACTGATGCAGTAGTGAAATGAAACAACGTTCCTCCAGGACGCTGGAGCTAAAGTGCATAGTGTGCAACCTAATGAGATAAAAGACAATACAATACACTACAGGACAGATACAAAATAGCTCAGATCAGTGATCATTGTGCAAATAAGAGGATTTGTAAACAATAAGAGGAAGTGAATGTTCTCCCCGTGCCTCGGGGGTTTCCTCCGGGTACTCCGGTTTCCTCCCCCGGTCCAAAGACATGCATGGTAGGTTGATTGGCATCTCTGGAAAATTGTCCGTAGTGTGTGATTGTGTGAGTGAATGAGAGTCTGTGTGTGTGTGTACCCTGTGATGGGTTGGCACTCCGTCCAGGGTGTATCCTGCCTTGATGCCCGATGACGCCTGAGATAGGCACAGGCTCCCCGTGACCCGAGGTAGTTCAGATAAGCGGTAGAAGATGAATGATGAGAAGAGGAAGTGAGCACAACATATCAGTAAACACACCAAGGGTTTAAAGTGTATGGAGTAGTGAATGAGGACTTTATGGAGTTGAGGACGAACAGTTCATTCAGCTATTCTACGGAGGATTAGCTCATTAAAACAGAAGACTAAATTAAAGTCAGGTAAAGAACCAAACATCCATTTTTTCATGGACAGCATTAGAAGAGTTCCATAACAGTCTGTCAAAGTCGAGTCGCAGGATCAGGTTGGGATTTCAACTCTTACCTTCTCATCAACTAAATGACAAGAAGGAATAAATTAATTCCAAAGCCACATGGGGAGATGATGGAAAGTGGATCACTGGGGAGAAGAAGTCTGGGCTTTCATAAACAGTTTATCATTCTTCACTGCAGAAAGTGTAGCAGCCGCGTACCGTACCGACGGAACGTGCTCGTTTCTCACACTGGAGACTTCTCGTCACGGTGGTGTTATATGTGCTGCAATACAACTGTTAATGTTTAAACTTACACAATAATAAAGAAATGATTTGCTTTACTTTTTGTTGCGTTTATTTACAGGAACGCATCTTTCTTAGTGTTTCTAACTACATCTTTACTGTGATCTTTGTCACCGAGATGACCGTCAAGGTAAATGACACGTAGAATTTACATATTTAAATCAAATCATGATGATGGTGAAAGAACTAAACGGATTGCACCAACCGTTCCTGCTCTAGGTGGTGGCCATGGGGATGTACGTGGGTCCAGGCTCGTATCTGCAAAGCAGCTGGAATGTTCTAGATGGGCTGCTGGTGTTTGTGTCTATTGTGGATATCCTGGTGTCTCTGGCCTCATCAGGAGGTAACCGCATTTTGGGAATATTGCGAGTCCTGCGTCTTCTCCGAACACTCAGACCGCTCAGGTGAGTGTGAACACCTTGAGTTTCTCACCTTTTACCATCAACGCTGGGGCTGCGTTCCTGTCTCAGGTTTTTTTAGTAAAGTCTCTATGGATCTGAAACTATATTTATTGTAATTGACAGCTGTGTGTGTGTGTGTGTGTGTGTGTGTGTGTGTGTGTGTGTGTGTGTGTCTGTCTGTCAGGGTGATAAGTCGGGCTCCTGGGTTAAAGCTGGTGGTTGAAACACTAATAACTTCACTGAGGCCGATTGGGAATATTGTGCTGATCTGCTGTGCTTTTTTCATCGTGTTTGGAATACTGGGAGTCCAGGTAAAAAAAAAAAAAGAAACACACACACACACACACACACACACACACACACAAGTATCCACCATCTAATCAGATCCAATCAAAGTGACGTGACATACGGCTAAGTACGGCGACCCATACCCAGAATTCGTTCTTTGCATTTAACCCATCCAAAGTGAACACAGCAGTGAACACACACACCACACACACAGCAGTGAACACACACACACACCGTGAACACACACCCGGAGCAGTGGGCAGCCATTTATGCTGCGGCGCCTGGGGAGCAGTTGGGGGGGTTCGGTGCCTTGCTCAATGGCACCTCAGTCGTGGTATTGCTGGCCCGAGACTCGAACCCACAACCTTAGGGTTAGGAGTCAAACTCTCTAACCATTAGGCCACAACTTCCCCCAAAGGTCCTCACTTCTCTAAAAGGTCCTCGGATGGCAGGTTAAATACCTCTGCTTGTATTTACAGACAGTAAAACAAACACTTTAACACACACAGTCTTTATTATATATGTTACGTTTTCTTAAATACACTTGAAACATGTTTCTGAAAAACAGGTGTAAATGATGACAGTGTGCATTTTTTTTTCTTCTTCCTGATGTTTGATATCCATCTGTTTTCATTTCCAGCTCTTTAAGGGAAAGTTTCATCACTGTGAAGGTTTCGACACCAGAAACATCACCAACAGGTCCGAGTGTCTGCAGGCTAATTACCGCTGGGTTCGCAGGAAGTACAACTTTGACAACTTGGGCCAGGTATCACACACCTTCACAGGGAAATAATCACCAAGCATGACGCAGAATAACTGTCACCACACCGGTGTTGATTGTTTCCTTACAGCTTTTATTTCCATTTCATTTATACCACAGCAATTTGTCCAGATTTCACATTGTTTGTTACAAGTGCTTGTGTAAGTTGTTGCTATAGAAACCGTACCATAGTAGAAGTGCTTACCAATCAGAATCAAGGACTCTATAACACCTACAAATACTCAACTAGAAAATATCTTTAATAATTCATTTGTCTCAATTCGTGTTAATGAAATAATTTCAGGTTCCAGCTGCAGATACTGATGTTTATTCATTTGTGCACAGGCCTTGATGTCATTGTTTGTCCTGTCATCTAAAGACGGCTGGGTCAACATCATGTATGATGGATTAGACGCAGTGGCTGTGGACCAACAGGTGTGTGTGTGTGTGTGTGTGTGTGTGTGTGTGTGTGTGTGTGTCCTGTTTTTCACTTTGTTCTCTCCCATGTCTCGATCTCTTTCAGTAAAACACCTGATAAATGCAAAATCACACACAGACAAAATAAAAAACCTTTATAAGGGAACACGGTGTCAAAAAAATAGGTGTGTTTGTTTCTCTCACTCTGTCTGTCTGTCTGTCTGTCTCTCTCTCACTCTGTCTGTCTGTCTGTCTGTCTGTCTCTCTCTCACTCTGTCTGTCTCTCTCTCACTCTGTCTGTCTCTCTCTGTCTGTCTGTCTCTCACTCTGTCTGTCTGTCTCTGTCTGTTTCGCTCTCACTCTCTCTGTCTCTCTGTCTCTCTCTGTCTCTCTCTCTCTCTCTCTCTCTGTCTCTCTCTCTCTCTCTCTCTCTCTCTCTCTCTCTCTCTCTCTCTTTCTTCATCCTGACACTTTTGTTCTTTCTTGAGGCTTGAGGCAGTTAATTTATTGCCCATTTATTATGAAAGTTAGGCCTATTCTTTGGAATAGTGTCACTCCGTCTGATCATATCTATCAGCCTCCATCTTTCCCTCCCTTTTTTAGAGTAATAAACGAATGCATGATTAAAGGAGATGCTTCCTTTACACTCATGAGAACGCTGAGCCAAAATGCACAAATTAATAATGTGAAAAAAGCTGAGAGGAAACAGCACTCTGGGGAATCTGCTGACGGGAAAAATGCGTCTGTGGTCCTGAGATTTCAATATAAAGCATCAGAGATTAAACATGAGTGTGTTCCTGCTGCTGCTGTTGTTCCTCTTCTTACTGTTGCTTTTGTTCTTCTTCTTCTTTTTGACCTTCTTGTTGTTTTGCTTTAATTGTTTTTTTGTTGCTGTTGTTGAAGGCTGTAAGTTTTTTATTACAGTTTTTGTTTAGTTTTGTTTGATGTTTTTTATGGCATTTGACAGATGCCCTCATCCAGAACGGCTTACAAAATGTTGTTGTTGTTGTTGTTGTTGTTGTTTGTGGTGTTGAAGAGCAAGATGAACAACAACACAAACAAAAACTAAATCCTAGTTTTGTCTTAATCCTAAATCCATCAGTCCATCAGGATGAAATCAAAACATGAAATTTGTAGGAGAATGTGAGGTGGAGGAGTGTGGGGTAGGAGAATGTGGGGTAGGAGAATGTGGGGTAGGAGAATGTGGGGTAGAGGAGTGTGGGGCAGGAGAATGTGAGGTAGAGGAGTGTGGGGTAGGAGAATGTGGGGTAGGAGAATGTGGGGTAGAGTGTGGGGCAGGAGAATGTGAGGTAGAGGAGTGTGGGGTAGGAGAATGTGGGGTAGGAGAATGTGGGGTAGAGGAGTGTGGGGCAGGAGAATGTGAGGTAGAGGAGTGTGGGGTAGGAGAATGTGGGGTAGGAGGTGTGTGGGGTAGGAGAATGTGAGGTGTGTGGGGTAGAGGAGTGTAGGGTAGAGTACTACAGGGTAGGAGAGTGGGGCAGAGCAGTGTGGGGTAGAAGAATCTCTCTCTCTCTCTCTATCACTCTCTATTCAACTGTCCATTCCCTTTCTCTTCCTCTCTCTTTCACTCTCACTCACTCACTCACTCACTCACTCTCTCTCTCCCTCTCTTCTCTCTCTCTCTCCCTCTCTCTCTGTCTCTCACTCTCACTCACTCACTCTCTCTCTCACACTCTCTCACTCTCTCTCTCCCTCTCTTCTCTCTCTCTCTCCCTCTCTCACTCACTCACTCTCTCTCTCACACTCTCTCACTCTCTCTCTCCCTCTCTCTCTGTCTCTCACTCTCCCTCTCTCTCTGTCTCTCACACTCTCTCTCTCACACTCTCTCTCTCACACTCTCTCTCTCTCTCTCTCTCTCTCCAGCCCATAAGGAACCATAACCCCTGGATGTTGCTTTACTTCATTTCCTTCCTGCTGATCGTCAGCTTCTTCGTGCTGAACATGTTTGTGGGCGTCGTGGTGGAAAACTTCCACAAATGCCGTCAGGACCAGGAGGAGGAGGAGGCACGCCTCAGGGAGGAGAAGAGGCACAGACGGCTGGAGAAAAGGCGCAGAAGTGAGTGCGTGTGTGTGAGAGAGAGTGTGTGTGTGGATATTGCTAAAATAGATAAAAATTAACAGTAATAAACAGCAAGAGCTTTAGATTAGCTATAAAACACACAATTAGGCTTTTACTGGCCTCGTAAACTCCATTCATTACTTTATTTATTCAAACCGTAGAACACTCAACACTGTCAGGTTATAAAAGGTTATAAACCCAATTCCCACCACATCATACACTCCCAGATCATCACACACTCGTTACTGGGAATACTGGACTGAAGATGGAGTATTCTCTGTGGTGGACGGAACCATGTCTCCTTCATTTATTTATTTGTTTTTAACCAGAAGTGGGTGTGGCCTAAATAGTAGAGGATTTTAGGCAGCCAGACACCAAGGTTTGTGATTGTAAGTTGTCTTATTACTGTAACAGTATGTGGCAGATTTAGTCTCAGCTACCTTTACACTCAAGCCCTTTAGCACCACCAGTAGGTCAAATGTTGACAATAAGAACTTAAAGGTGGGGTCTCCATTGTTTGAAAGCCAATGTTGACATATAAAATCACCTAAACAAACACGCCCCTAACCCAAATGGGTCCCACCCCTGTATCAATAGCTCCGCCCACACATACATACGTAACCCAGGCAGCTAACAGAAAGAAACGTGTCTTTATCATAGCTGAAGGGAAGAACAATACGATTGTAGATAATCAAACAAGCAAAAATGACACACAAACATAATCATGTAAAGGACAAAGTCATATATTAGTTCTGTGTAACAAAGCAAAACCAACGTTACTCACCTATCGAGAAGGAAAAAAGCGCCTCGGCGTCTTAAGTAAAGTTGGTCACATATTCACAGATTGGAGTTTCCCGAGTCAATAACTCCTGAGCTAAACACTGTTACTACACAAAACACGGTTGTAGCTGCGTCTCTACATTACTACGATAGAAAAGAGGTGTTATTTGTGTAGTAACAGCGTTTAGCTCAGGAGTTATTGACTCAGGAAACTCCAATCTGTGAATATGTGACCAACTTCCTGCTCCTTCAGTTCTCTCCAGCGCTGGAAAGCTGATCCTATATTAACACGTCCTACTTCTTACCTTATCGTAAGTCTTTCTTCTCTTTCTTTCTTTGTTTTTATCCTCCATGTCAATGTTAAAACCGCTTTCTGATAATGTCACACATGCGCACTGAACACTCTCTCCGCCCATATTGACAAGACACGCCCCTTTCTGCTCATTGGCTACACGTTTGTTTTGATTTTTGTTAAGTTTGTCGTCCCG
>NC_083483.1:899601-912101 GCF_030014155.1 Tachysurus vachellii | reverse complement strand
TGCTTGAGTTACCTGCCACTGGTTTCCCCGCTGTATTTCGTGACATTCGTGCTGGTGGCTCAGTTCGTCCTGGTGAACGTGGTGGTCGCTGTGCTGATGAAGCACTTAGAGGACAGTAACAAGGACGCCTGTGAGGAGGCGGAGATGGAGGCGGAGCTGGAGGCGGAGCTACAGGCAAATCGAAGGCAAAATGCCGCCGCCTCTGCTGGTGAGGTTACAGGATCTCCTGCACTTAAACAGGTAACAGTCTCTTCTACCAGCTGGAGTTTGGGGTTCTCCGGGTTCTGGTTCCACGTCTGCCTTCGAATAACTACACAACATAAAAACATCAGTGACTCGGTGACATTTAACTGGATGAAGGAAATAATACTCATTAAAACTATTAGGGGTTTGAGCAACTTCTATAAATAGTTGATCCTCATTACAACATTCTCAGTACTGCTGTTCCTCAGCTGTTCACCCGATGTCATGTGACCTGCAGCAAAAAAAAACAACAATAAGAGACAATTATCTTATTTTAATTAAATAAAAATCTAAAACCAGTTCTAATGTAGTATTTAATCTTATTTAGATTCACCTGATGTACACTATATTTAAGATTATTTAAATAAACTAGAATCCTTATCAAGCCTGTAATATGATCATTTATTCCACATCACTCTCCTGACGTGTCGTTAGACGTGTCGTTAGACGTGTCGTTAGACGTGTCGTTAGACGTGTCCATGTCGGTGCAGTCCAATCATCACACTGTCATCACACACCAACATCCTGAACTTTCCATGTATTTAATGATCTCTGATGTCTATTTTTCCTTCTGTTCTATAAATGATTTCTGCACCTCTAACAACTTTCAGCACATTACAGCAGGCAATGTTCTTCCTGTAGTCATTGAGCTCGCCATGAAATATTGACAGCGCCACCTGCTGCACTGGAGTATTTACACATAACGTATCTAATACCTTTTAGAAGGTGGTTCGTTCCTGCAACTCTGAGGTTTTAAATTGTGTGTGTGTGTGTGTGTGTGTGTGTGTGTGTGTGTGTGTGTGTGTGTGTGTCAGTAACGTGCCAGGATAAATGTATCTTATATTTGAGTTTCGCATTAATCTGACTCAGGAGGTTTCCATTTCCAGGGCGATGACCTTCAGGACAAAAACTTGCTCACAGTCGGGAAGCCGAGTATTTCGAGAATGATGTCTTTACCCAACGACAGCTACATGTTTTACCCCAAAGCTGGACACAAACCTAGAGATCAGATCTTCTGTAAACAGCAGACCGTCGATCACACCACAATTACAGGTCACTGTTGTTATTATACTAACAAATAAAACAATTTTATCTTATGTGTCATGTCATATACTGTATACGTGTTATGTGAAGGTCACATTTATTATTGTTGTGGTTTTGTTTTTATTATAAATAATTTACATTTTAAATCAAGTCAGATTGTTAATATTAGTAGTAATAGTTTGTATGATTTGTAAAGAAGCATCAGATAATCCTTAATTTTCTTATACAAAACATTCACTTTTAAATAAATATTTTACATGGAAATTTGTTATACAAATAGCTTTTATTCAAAAATTATTATTATTATTATTATTATTATTATTATTATTATTATTATTATTATTATTATTATTTAGTTTACATATTATTAGATAAATCAATAATAAAACCCTTAAATCGATCCTTCTTCCTTTTGTCCTCAGGCTCGTTTCTGTCAGTGAAGTCGGACTTGTGTGAATGGGAATCTCTGCTGCAGGTTCCAGAACCTCCGTCTGGCCCTGCCTCTCATTTGGAGCCCCTCCCACCGCATCGTATAACTAGACAAAAGTCTAGTTTCAGGATGCTCCAAAGACAGGTAGCGTGTCAGAGTACACGTGCGATGATTGTGAATGTGACGTGAGACCTTTACATTACACCCTTCTCCCTGTAGGAGGCGATAAAGAGCGACTCTGTGGATTCAGCCAGCCCTGGATCGAAGGACAACTTATTTCTGCACCACTCCGATTCGCTCAAAGTTCCCAGCATTCCTCTGACTGGGGGCTCCGCCCCTTGTTCTCCTCTAGCCACACCCCCTACATGTCGCAGTCGGACAGCCAGCGTCCAAACAAGCCGACGCGTGTACAGCCAGCGCAGCATCCCGTCACACAGATCCACACACACACAACCAGACAAGTACACTCACACACACACGTCTAACACACACACCTCAGACGAAGAAGTCAGACAGATCCTCTCGCGTGTCGAGGGAAAAGACTCCACTGTCCGGCTCATCAGACGCAGCCACACCTTATCTCCACATGTTGCAGGCACTTTATGTCTGAAAAGCCAATCACAGCGAAGTAATAGTACAGGAAGTGACCTTAGGAAGTACAACAGTATGGACTCCACCCATGGGGCGTGGTCAAACCAGCCAA
Organism: Tachysurus vachellii; assembly: GCF_030014155.1. NCBI lineage: Eukaryota > Metazoa > Chordata > Actinopteri > Siluriformes > Bagridae > Tachysurus > Tachysurus vachellii. The sequence continues at coordinate 909,681 of NC_083483.1, read as the reverse complement.
AACAGAAAAGTGCACCCTTTAAAATGCAAGAAACAAAAGCGTCTCTGTTGCGCAGGAAGCACAAAATGAGTCCACCTTGCGTTTCCACTTCCACAGACCTGCCCATGTCCTCTGAAACGTCTCCAAGTGGCTCGGTTCTGAAAAGGCGAGCGCCATCATTTGACTCCACGCTGCTCCGGGAGACTTTGGATCTACCTGATTCTCTGCTAGTCGCTAAGCCCCTCCCACAACCTCATTTATCAATCCATCTGTCTGTCCCGTTTGAGCAATCGAACAATCGCGGGTCAGACGAGGACCAATCGTCGCACTGTGTCCTACTCGATGCATAATCCGAGAGTTACGGACCCGTTATGGGTGTGGCTTATTGTTATGGGCTGGTTTGTTCAGCCAATGAGGATTCAGACCAAAACATTTGATGCTAACATGCACCTTTAAGAATTCAGCTAAGAAAAATGAAGCTAAGAAAAAAGACCACGCTAACGGTAGGTAGGGTGAAAATGAGTTATGCAATTGTCATGTTGATTAGAGATTTGAGAATAGAAATATGTTTAAATATTGTTCTGAACTATACAGAAGCTCACGGTAGCTCCCTACCCTACGTTCACACAATTCGGTGACGAGTGGGCGTGGCCATTAGTTCTGATGAGAAGTTGTAGTAGCTATAAATAACTTCTAAAGCCTGCTAGTTAACTAATGTGAAACTCATTTGTTTGATTTACGTGTTACGTGCTCGGCTTCGCACTAGCTCAGTTCTTCGGATTAGATTAGCAACGCACGCTAACCTCAATAGCTCACTAGAGGCACTGACGATCTTTGCTACCTCCTTCCAAGCTTTATTTTTCTACGTCATGTCTCACAGTTAATTAGAGGTTGTATATGACAGGATCGTGTGAAACCACGCTTCTGCAGTTTTTTTTTGGTTTGTTTTTTTTCCATCGCACATCGCAGGGAGAACATTAAGCTGTGAGCGGGAAAGAAACTGTCCTAGAACTTCGCATCTAATTTGCATGACATTAAGAAACCACATTGGAGAATTCAGATTAACTTTGTTGCTGAAACTGTACCTTGGTTCCGTGTAAAAAACAGACGTCGTTCTGTCGCTCGCTGTTGTGAACGTAGGGTTACAATCACGTTGCGGAAAATTTCTAAAACATCAGAATAGTCATGAGACGGTTCGTGTAACAGTGACCGATGGTGTTAATGGAACCCGGAGCCAAGAGGAATGCAGATAAAGCTTCTAGATCCTGAACACATTACTGATGCAGTAATGTTGACACACCGGTCTGAAACCCTGCATGACAGAATCATCAGGACTGAACACAGGAGTCAGCAGTTACTCCAGACTCTACAGAGCTCTTATATTTATTGAATGCAGCACCTATGATATATATATATATATATATATATATATATATATATATATATATATATATATATATATATATATATATATATACATATATATATATATATAAGCCCAAGAGTTTTGCACGCACTCAAATGTTTTTGACAAGGAAATGTTTTTTTTTTGTTTGTTTGTTTGTTTTTTTTATTTATTTCTATGAAATACATTCAACAAAACACTTCTCTTACTTTATTTTTCCCCTTCGGTTCATCCTGAGATTCCGCAGCATGCCGTATATTCTCGTTTTATTATTATGAATAATCATTTATTTGTTTTTATTGCTTTTCATAGCTGAGTTTATGATAAACATTTCAACACTAACGATGTGAAAGCAGCGTCAGAGAAACACTGCGGCCCGTAAGTGCAAAACACGTGAACAAAAACACGTCAAACTCAAAACGTCATCAACGGTAACAAGGTCCTTATTAAACACCGCAGGCTTCTAATTGTGTTTATTTTGTTGTTGAGTTTTCTAATGTGTTGTGTTTTAGTTTTCATGACATTGTTTTTCTGATTTCTTTCAATTTCGTTTTGTTTTTTTGTTGTTGCATTTTCTAATTTGTTCATTTTTGTTTCGTTTTGCCGTTTTCTGACGTCTGTTGTGGTGTTTGTTCTGGTGTTGCGTTTGTTTTACTTTTCTGATTAGATTTTTTTTGGTATTTTTAATTTTGTTTGAGTTTTGTTTTGTTTTCTGATTTTTGTCTCACTGCATGGTTTGAATGACATTTTTGTTTTTTTGGTTTTTTTTTTCCAATTTTGTGTTTTTTTTTGTTGGTTTTTTCTGTTGCGGTTTTGGTTGTGAACATGTTTTGTACCTACAAGCTGCTGTCAGTATGACATAAAAATTCACAGCCCAAAGCCATAAACTGTAGCTTTTCCTCCATCATGACAATGTTACTGTTTCATTAACACTCTTGTTGTATTTAATAAATATTTGTCGTCACTTGTGCAGCAGGACAACAACGACCTACATTAGTGCTCTATGATTTATAACCATCTCACAAAGCGGAAGAAAAGGAATTTTACTTTAGAAATATAATTCACTCTTAAATCCAGATCCTTCATCACTTTGCTTTAATATATTATATATTTATTTATATATAAATTTTGAGGTTGTAGAAAAACGACTCTGTGGAAAATTAAGGGCTTATAACTCAGTGTATGAGCAGGGGGTGACGATCCGTCATGGACCTTCCCCACATTTTCACTCCGTTTTTTTTTTGTGTGTGTGTTTTGATTTTGAAATTGTGATAAAATGTCTATATAAAAAAAATTTAGAAGAATTTTGATGTTACATCTTTGTTGAAATCGGACAAAAATATTGCTTGGACTGTTCCATGATAAGAATTCAGGACTTGTTATATTCAGGGCATGAACAGAGGAAACCCACTGACTGCATCTTAAAGACAATACATTTTACTGAAGAGTCTGAAACATCTGCGGAAATCTTTGCCAAAAGGACGACTTTGTGCTCAGAGAGAAAATGATGTTGATAAACCTGTCTGTCATTTTATTGCACAATGGGAAGGTCCGAATTTATAAAAGTTTTCTACAATTTATAGGATCGTATCGAAACATTTCTAATGATCTAATTAGGTTAAAAATATACGTTTGCTGCACCTGAGCTCTGCTTGATGCAAATGACCAGAGGAATCAGTCAGGATTAGTAACTGAAATGTTAGAAATAAATAGAAATAAAACTCGAGAAATAAGAAACAATAATAAAACTATTAGGTAGGTTTTTTTTAGAATAAAGGTGAAAAAATATTGTTACCGTTAAATGTACTCAGGAATTAGTGATAACTGATCAAATGAAATTAAATTTGTGTGAAAATGAACTTTTATTATCGATCTAAAATTTCGGGTTCCATCTCTTCTGTTTATTAATAAAATATCCTGGAACTGATATTCACCCCTAACTAGCATTTGACTAGCTTTGACTAGCTTAGCTACTGAAATTAATGGTTAGCATTAGCATAGAAACAAGGCTTAGTCAAATATAGTTAGTTAATGTTAGCAAATTTTCCTCGTTTAAATATTTCCTTGTTGCTCTAGTTCAACAGTTGCAGTGCGCAGATTGTATATCTTTACACACACATGAATAGCTACAGCGCTAATTACACTGCGTTAGAAAAGGTCACTGACGGTAAAGAACTGAGACCCTGCTTCATATATTTAACGCTTTATTTCAAATAAGCTCATGAGTTTGATGTGTAAAAATAACTTTTTTTTTTTTTTTTTTATCAAGAAAAAAATTTGTGTTTAAATTCAGTAACATTCAAGCAACACAACAAAAGAACACTTTAGTACAAAATTCTGAGATGTAACAGGAGTGAATAAAGTACAATACAGAGGTTTGACCATCCAAAACAAATACAAATGAAAGATCTCCTATCGCAGGACTTCCGTGTTTCCATGCTGGTGGTGTTGAGATCCAGTCACACGCCATGTTGGCTGCATGTTCATAGCTTTAGAGCCTGTGTTTCTCCTTCATTCAGCTTTTCATCCTGAGCAGGAAGATGACGAGGTCCTGCTGTGATTTATTGTGAAATCATCTCTCTCCTGAAATTTCAGAGGTGTTCAAATGTATTAAGTATTTAACTTTATCTGTTATGTCCAGGCTGCAGGTTTAGAAAATTCCTTCACGGCCTTGATTATCAGAATTAGTGTCTGAGTCACAGAACAGAACATCGTTACCTCAGAAAATGGGATTTCATGCTGTGTTGTTTTTTTTTTTTGACTAAAGCTCATGACTCTAGGACCAAACACATGAAGCTACTTCTTAACTGGGAAAGTCAGGAAGTCCCTCAAACACAACATGGAGACCTGAGGTGATGTCGGCACGGCGGCTCAGACCGCCGTCGCTAAAGGGAACAGCACCTCACTGCTTAATGAATGAAACACTGGTGTATATATTAGAACATTATCTGTAAAGACTTGCTAGTCGCTAACAAAAGCACGAGCCTGTCCTGGAGGCGTACATGGTTTTTTTTTCCTACATTGTAGCTTGAAAATTACATAATTCCAGTTCAGGCGTCTAGATTCTGAGGTAAGTTGAAATGCAGTAGAGTTTTAAAAATATCCTGATCTTGTAGGAGATTTTGACTGATGTTTGTCCTCAGCGCTTCCACATACTTCAGTAACATGCATCATATGTTGTAGCTGAAACACTTTCTCTGTGTTTGTCAGTAATAAGAAATGTCTCTCCTGTGATATTGTTTGCGTCAGTAGCTTTCTGCTGCTCTTTAGTTCACTGTGTAAATGATCTCCGCTGCATCAAGTGCTGTTCTCCGTCCAGTTAAACCAGCGCTGCAGACTGAACTAACCTGGACATACAGCACACTCCTGGTCGATTTGTTCCGCTTCATTCATTTATCAACATTCATTGTTAACATTTACTTTGTTTATTTTATTGTCTCATGTTTAATCTGGATTATGTCCATGTTGCAGACTTTAAAGCAGGAATTCAGAAACTCAAGCTTCTAGATCAAAATACAGGACTTCAGAAAAACTACGTGTGTTTACTACATGGGCCGTTTATTTACACGTGGAACATAAAAACACAAATTGATTTGATAAATGTTCATTTTTATCCCTCATTAAAGTTTAACACTAAAGATTAAATACTAACTGTATCAGTGCCAAAGGGAACAACTGAAATGTCTTCAACTTATTCAACACAATTGTCATTTAATTGTTTTTTTTTTTTTTTCAAAGATTTAATTTAATAAAAGTGATGTTTTAATTCTCTTCTTTCAGATCATTTTACTTTGGATTATTCTGTCCATTCTCGGTGTTTTGACGCCCCCTGGTGGTGAAAAAATATATTAGACTTTTTCTACACTACTATTTTTTTACTGACAAAACGTTTTTTTTTGTTTTTTTTTTTTATTTCTAAAAGTAGTGAATCTGGAATTTGTCATTATGATGAGTTTATGATTATTAGTGTCTGTTTATAATTGTTATTTAGTGATTTATGTGAAATTAACTCTGATGATTATTTTTAAAGTGCAGTTAAATAACATAAAGCACCAACTGTTAGACTAAATCCACAGACTAAAGACTAAATTTTTTGCTATTGTAACTCACACAGCTAGCTAATGCTTTACTTCTACACGTGTCTCCATCAGTGACATCAAACCCGTCACGAGGTTTTTAGTACGAATCATTTGTTCTGAATTTAAACCTGAGGATGAATCAGATCAGTGATGTTCATTTGTCTCCACTAACTCAGATATTCAGAAGATCTTTTAATGCTTTACTCAGATTAACTATCGATAAATGAATTGATAAACGAATTAAATAGAATTGTTTACTGTGTTTTTAACAAAATCCCCAAAAAAATGTTTTTTGGTTTGTTTTTTTTTCCACTTACAAATGTTTTTAAATGTTGATTTTTTTTTTTGGATAATATTTGATAAACTGATAAAATATTTTGTATAATATTTGATTAATATTTCAAACTTTTTTCCCCCAAACAGGAACCTTTTTCATTTCATGACACCTTCATGATGTCATGAGGTACTTTTAAAGATCTGAAAACACACACGAAACACTGTTTATGTATTCTGAATACATATAACATATATATTATAATAATCATGTAAATGTCTTTACTGAAAATTGATTACGACAAAAGGAAAATTATTAGAAAGAAAACTGTAATTTAAAAAATCACAAATATTTCAATTCCATTAAATTGGATTAAATTAAAAATTGTATTAAGATGACATTTCTAATTTTTAATTAGTTTAATAAATGATAAAATCCTTTATTTGGCACTGTGGCAGGATTAATGCAGTCCAGTGATGTCTAATGTAAATGACCTTATAAACCTGCTGTATCACATTTTATACACATTTTATATAGTTTTACTATAAAATTCTGGATAAAATATACATTTATTATTAGTTGCTTTAATAAAGTACATATTCATATTTAAAAATCAGTATCAACAGCTATTTTTAACATAACTTGTCCCTGCAAAACACCAACATGTCCATCAGTCCATGAAGGCAGCCATATTGGAAAAGACAGACCAAAGCCTGCTATTGACTGCAGTACACAGGTCAATCCACTAGGGGGCAGAAGACGAGTCTCACATTGTATACAACAGGTTTTTCAGTAAAGGACTGATAATGCAGGTCTCAGAAACTCAGGTATCAAATACCATACGTTTGGCGTTATGGGGTTAAAGAAGCCGTAAGTAATAAATAAATACAAGGAAACTGAAAACAGGCTCTTGCAGAAAGAGTGTTTATTCAGTCAGAGATTCACCAACATGTTTCTTCTCCTCTCTAAATGCTAAAATGGTATTTTAGGATGTAGGTGTTTCTATGGTTAGTCTTATCATGCAGTAACACTGACAACACACACACACACACACACACACACACACACACAGGTGGAGATGCTCTCATCAGGACTCTTTAAGACAGTAATGTCATTTTATCATTCAGGAATAAACACATTGTTGATTCATATCCTCGTATCCCTGTTTTTCTTTTTTTCTTTAAAATGGCCCCTCCCTCTTAGCTCCGCCCCTCCAACTCATACACACTAACTGGGGTGATATTAGTGTTATAATTGTAGTTTGGTCTCGTTAAAATAAATACAATAAATAATTGACTTTCATTTCTAGAATAAAATGAATAATGAATAAATACATAAAGACTACAGCAGTACAGGATTTTCGCTCAGAAACAAAGTCCACAAAATACTTTATACATAACTTATAGAACTTTATATAGATTATATTTAATAGCTTTAATAGATTATTATATTGTTTTTACACTGCATTTCGTCCCTCAGCTCCTTTATCAGGATTATTAAACTAAAGTTATAACAATTTACAATTTGATTCAAATAAGCGATTGTTAAAGTCATTATTTATTTCAGTACGTTATGTTTAATATTTTGTTTAAACAGAGAAGCCCTTTAAACAAAAAAGACACGATAAAAGGAAACGATACAATACTCGTGCATTTCAGTACTGCTTTAAACACGGCCTCATCGACGACCCGAGACTAAAACGTGTGTGTGTGTATGTGTGTATGTGTGTGTGTGTGTGTGTTTGTGTGGGGTTGCAGTTGATTTCTTTGTCTATTTGTACTTTATCTTTTTTATTTCGTTAAACAGCACACAGAGAAACGAGCGTTTGTTCGTTCACTACGCAGCTTGTTTACTATCTAACGCTCATTATAGGTCACAAGTATGGCAGCATGCTAGCACGCTAGTTACTCACATGAATAAGATACCAAAGGCAGTAAACTGTCGCAAACTGAATTTTAATGAAGCAAATTAAATATTATACATGTTTTTTTGAAAGGTATCTTCATCTAAGTTACTCTAAGTAGAATAATATTGTATGGTAGCATGTTTACAGCATTTCTATGCTCTGTAACTAGCTAGCATGTGTGCTACATGCTACGTGTGTGCTTAGAAGCTATCTAGTAATTGTTAGTAAGTTACTATTTTTGACAACTGGCTAGCATGTTTGATAGATAACTTAATAAGTTAAACTACAGACCTGTGGTTAATCTACCACAGACCAGTTAACTTTCTGCGAATCAAACAAATCAAACACCATCTTTTACGACTCTGTGCTAGTTCTGCACTTTACTAAGCTAGCTAACAACTACATCGTAGTTTGGTACTTCATTAAGTTATCTAACTGGCTAGCAGGCGTGCTACATAGCTCATTTGCTATCTAGTTAGCGTTATAAGAGACTAGTCTGCATGTTATTGAGATAAAGTAATAAAGCAGTAAACTATGTTAAAAATACAAACCTAGTTCAATTGTAGTGAATTCTATACTGTTTTAGAAATAACATATTGCTCTTTGTTTGCGTAACTCCTTCTTTCCGCTGTAGAAAGAGTGATGAATCATTAGCGTGGATTGTTCCAGAATTAGCGAATGGGAGATCGACGAGGTTGCATTGAAAACAGTACTGCAACTGAGCCTAGGAGGGAAGCCACACTGTCCACTGCTTCTCATTGGCCAGAAGATTAAAAAGCGGGTGGGATCTGGTATCCGGGTGGGCGTGTCTCCACCGTCTCGATCAGCGTTGGGCTCTTGTCGATGGTGGTCTGATGGATGGCGTCGTTGGAAGGATACGGCTGTTTGGGGGCTTCAGCGCAGGTGAAGAGAGTCATGTCGGTTCCGAGCAGGAATTTCTGCACTGCCAACACCGTCAGCGCCGCCTAGCCAGATTCACCAGATTAGTCACATTAATACGTTAGCATTTTTAGTAAATATCTACCACAGCACAAGAATTTATTAGTGCTCGTTGATAAAGAAGCCAAGTCGTTAGCATGGAAGTTAGGAACATACGTCACAGCTAGACGTTTGTGCAAAAACTCAACACTACATAGCATTCATTGTGTCTGCATTCATTACGGCTAACTCTGATCACCATTATGATAAAATAATTTATTAACAAAACATTTTAGTTAGAGACAAGTACTAAATTATTTGTTTTTGTTTGTTTGTTTGTTTGTTTGTTTGTTTGTTCAAACTGACAAGGGAAAAAAAGTCAAGCAATGTTTTGTGTCTTTGAGTTTATAAGAAATCCGCGACAGTTAAGAGAGGAATGAACGTGGAAATAAACCTGTGTAGTGTTTGTTTGTGTGGGGAAGTTGTGGCCTAATGGTTAGAGAGTTTGACTCCTAATCCTAAGGTTGTGGGTTCGAGTCTCGGGCCGGCAATACCACGACTGAGGTGCCAGAGAAAGACACCGAACTCCCCCAACTGCTCCCCGGGTGCACTTTGGATGGGTTAAATGCAGAGAACGAATTCTGAGTATGGGTCACTGTACTTAGCTGTATGTCATGTCACTTTGTTATACGTCAGAGGCAGAAGTTATTAAAGTGCATTAGAATGTTAGAAGAGACCAGTTAGACTTAGTGCAGCGTTAAGTGAAGGATAATCTACACTAGTGCCGGTGTTAGTGATGGCTTAGACAACAGCCTTTGGTTATCCTCCAGAAAGACGACGTTTTTAAATCTGTTCAGGTTTAACAGACACAAGTAGCCCTGAAACACAGAGGTCACAGTCAATCCCCAATGTATGTGCACATATACTGTGTGTGTGTGTGCGTGTGTGTGTGTGTGTGTGTGTGTGCGTGTCGTACCCAGGTGAGAATGGAGAAGAAGGAGAAGGCGATGGCGGCTCTTGCTGCGTCTGACGCCTGCTCCAGTGGCAGTTCGTTAGGTGAAGTGCGACTCCACTGATTGGCCAGAAAGCAAAATCCAACAAACCAAAGAAACGCCCAAAGTCCTGCAAAGGCAAGAAAACTTAAAGAAATTCATCCAAATGTGATTTTTTTTTTTCCTTTTCACTTTTGTTTAAATTGCCAACAGACTTTAACGTGTTAGCACTTTACACCTACTGACATTTCTCTTCATTATTTATAGGTTTAGTTCATTTCAAACATATTAAAGATTTGTTTAAGGATCCTTTTATTTAATGTCCACAAAAACCAAACATTTTCTGTAAGAATTTATGACATCAATAACATCATGTCATCATGTGTTGCTATAAAGTTAATGAAAAGTGAATAATTCAGCTGCATGCACGTGTGTCTCACGTGTACATGACTTTAACACGTGTGTCTCACGTGTACATGACTTTAACACGTGTGTCTCACATGTACATGACTTTAACACGTGTGTCT
>NC_083483.1:879601-894601 GCF_030014155.1 Tachysurus vachellii | reverse complement strand
ACTCTTAGATGAAATCTAGAGTAAATCTGGAGATGAATCACTACATTTTTATTCACCAACACTGGACTGAGTCTTTATGCACCTCTTGACCTAAAGTAGTTTTCTGATAGTTACATTAGGGCTTGGCTTCTATAGGTCCATCCTTACAACACAATTTTTAATTACTCCTGTTACTTTTATGGTCAGACTCCATATAGAAGATGTTCATCATTATGTGACCTTTCAGTAGCGTTGGGATTAGCGTTGGGGAAGTCGTGGCATAATGGTTAGAGAGTTTGACTCCTAACCCTAAGGTTGTGGGTTCGAGTCTTGGGCCAGCAATACCACGACTGAGGTGCTCTTGAGCCAGGCACCGAACCCCCCCAACTGCTCCCTGGGCACCGCAGCATAAATGGCTGCCTGCTGCTCCGGGTGTGTGTTCAGGTTGTGTGTGTGTGTATTCACTGCTGTGTATGTGCACTTTGGATAGGTTAAATGCAGAGAACGAATTCTGAGTCTGTGTCCCCGTACTTAGCCGTATGTCACGTCACTTCATTAAATTATGTCAATACTTTAACAGACATCATGTGGGAATCCTTCAGTGAATGATTATATAAACTACATAGTGCTCTGGAATGCGCTAAACCTCTGTGATGTATTACTGTAGTGTTCATAAGGGCTGCATTTGGTTTAGTCTCTCTCTCTCTTTCTTTCTTTCTCTCGCTCTTTCTGTGTCTCAGTGTGCCTACATTATTCATGTTGGAATGAGACCTGAGCTAAAGTTACATCAAGGCTAGAAGACCTGACAAATTAATGCTCTTTCTACATTCCCACATCAGCACAAACACTGACACAGATCCTCTGACACAGTTACTTCACCCCTTGCTAAGTCACTCATGAAAGGTCTAACCGAACCGATCCGGTCAAATCCAGGAACTAGTCATGTCCTGTTTAGGCTCCTTGCGCACAGAGCCTCTGTGTCTCAAGTAATCAACAGGAGATGTGAACGTGTGGAAGAGAGGGATATAGAGAGGAACTCGCTTAACACGTGGAACTGTTTTTTGGTCTTTCAAGAGGAACCATGAGGACGATTTACACGATTAGACAGTGAGTACATCATAAGGTAAGAAAACTTCTTTTAGAAACTTGAGCTTTCATGTCAATGGACCTCATTTATCCCTGAGAGATTTTTAATATTGTCGATTTTCTTTGTATAGAGTTTTTAAAAGTGGACATTGTTACAAAGCAGTTTTACAGACGTATAGAACTTTAGGATGCAAATTTCCTGTTTTTCTATTTATCCATAATGAGCAAGTCAGAGGTGATGAAGAAACCCCCCCTGAGAGAAACCAGATTTATCCTCATCAGGGTGACACTGGATTATGTGATTATAAAATAATTTCCCTTCTATAACTGTGTACTATATGGTCAAAAAGTGTGATTGTGTAACCAGGAAATTTAGTCTAGGTTTAACATTAACTCTTATTTGTTGAAGTTTCAAATGTTCCTTAATGGACGCTTGAGTGCAAATCTGTTTATGGTCATTACAATCCTAAAGCTATCACAGCAAATGTAGTCTTAAGCCAATGTAGCAAATCTGTTCATATCCATTGGATTTCAAAGCCATCTTCATGGTTTCTAAGTCGTACCATACATCCTAGGTATCTAGGCTGTCCATGTGGGCCATCCTAAGCAGCAGCTAGGGGTTATTAAATGATGAATCTGCCCCCTCCTGTAGTCTTCACTATTTGCAATACCAACAAGTAGCATACATCTTTTATTGATGTAGATATGGCGGATAATAAAAAAACAGAAGTTCCCCAGTTCCCAGTCAACACAATATGACTGGGGGCCAGTGCAGCATGGACAAGATAGGAGGGATGTGTTTATATCTTCTGGTTCTGGTTCTGTTGGAATTAATATTCATACCACATTATACCACATCACTTATGCAAATGATCCTGTGAACAATTTATGAACAAATTAGTTTGTATCCTGCTTGATAAATGAGACCCATTGTCATTAAATGTAGTCAAATGCTGTTAATTAATTTGTCTTTTTATTTGTGAGGCTGAAAACAGAAAAAGCACAAAATGCCAGGAAAAAAGGGGGACTCAAAGTCAGCCGCGAAAAAAGGAGGGAAAGCAGAGCCAGAAAAAAGCAAAGGCAAAGAAGAAGAAAAAAAAGGGAAGGATGACAAAAAGGGTGCTAAAGATGACCAAAAGGGAGGAAAGGATGATAAGAAAAAAGGAAAAGAAGACCCCAAAGGTAAAGGAAAAGATGATGGAAAAAAAGGAAAGGACAAAGGAAAGGGGGCGGCGAAGGTGGTTAGTGAGTCAGAAGAGGTGTCAGATGCAGAGCCCATTGAGGATGATGAAGAGGAAAGTGATGAAGAATCAGATGGGGATGCACACAAGCGTGGACATGGAAAGGCTGCCGCTAAAGGCAAAGCTGCAAAGGGAAAGTCCAAATCCAAACATGCTGCATCAGATGAGGATGAAGATGAAGAAGATGAAGAGGATGAGGAAGATGAGGAAATTGAAGAAAGTGAAGATGACAGGAAAGGAAAAAAGAAATCAAAAGATGCACATAAATCCAAATCTAAATCTGAGGGAGAAGGAACAAAGAAAAAGGCAAAAAAGAAGGACGAGGTTCCACCCGAGGCAGCACCAGAACCTACAAAGAAACTATTTGGCTTCCCAGGAATTGGGAAGAGCTCAAAGAAGCGACTACAAAGTACATCTAGATTATTTTTAGGTCTTGGAAAGCAAAAAAGTTTTGTGGTGAGAAAAAAGAGAAGGAAGTCTGTTTTGAAGAATGCCCCGAGGCTTCTGATGCGCTTCAAAGCCAGTAAGAAAAAGAAAAAAGAGAAGGAACAAAATGACCAGTTGGGACGCAAACCATCCTACATGTTACTTAAAATCGGTGGCAACAAACCAGCAGAGAAGAAATCAGGGTTGTTCAAAGGACTTTTTGGAAAAAAGAACGCTGATGATGGGTCAAATTTTAAAAACCAAAGTCTGATATTGGGTAAAGTTGCTGGAGCAACAAACTGGCTAACTAAAAAATTCCTCTCAACAAAATTAAAACAAAGACCATTTGACAGAAATCACGGCCGCTGGGGAAAGTCAAGTAAGAAACGGTTTCCTGGTGGAAGTCGACAAACAAGCGTGCGAGGACCTGACGGGCATCACAACTATGCATATGAACATGATTTTGATGACTATGACTACAATAACCAGGGTAGAATGAGAACTGGTGCATTTAACAGACAGTCATTTCAGAGAAACCCAAATTGGTATGAAGATCCTGTTGACTTCTATGAAGCACAGTCACATGATCAAGGCTATTATGAATTTGATGAATACTACAACCCACACATGGACATACATGATGGAGGAGAGTATTATGACAACGGCATGGGATACAATAACACATATTCTGCACAACATCAAATGGGCTACTACCCAGAGGAGATGGAGTACTATGACCCACGTGTCCCCATGGATACATACTACAATGACAATATGGGATACTATGATGAGAACCAATATTTAATGGAGGATGGTTATGAAAATTATGAAGATGAAATTGAGTTTTATGACCAACCTCAGTTTGATTACTATGATGACCATCAGGAATTCTATGACAATCCATATGGTGAAGTTGGAGTAGCTGATCCATACATGACTTCATATGGAGCTTATGAAGATCCATATCTCCAGGATTACCATCTTAATTACAGTGAATCAGGGGTTAACCCATATCTTGAATCTTCCTATAATATGTACCAGCCATATAGTTATACAATGCATAATGTCATGGAGGGTGATGAGTTTAATGATGTTTCTGCTGACCAAATGGATCATGAAGACATGTTCAGAGTTCCAAGGCCTCAAGTAAATCTTTTTGGCAAAAGAAAAATACCATTTGAATTTTCTTCAATGCCAACACAATACTATCCTGAAGAGATGTCACAGGTTAATTATACAAATGTACCATTCATTCCTGATGCATTTATGGATGGTGCTTTTTCTGCACCAGTACATACACAAGAACATATGCATCCAGGGTTACCTCAGATTCCCACACCAACTGCAATGTTAATTAAGCATGCTAATAGTCCTCAGGGGTTTGTGAGCGCTAACATTCAGTCCCCCCATATGTCACCCATGGCCCAAGGTGCTTATCCCCCCTCACCTACACCAAGCAGGAGGTCCATGGGAATGATGACTTCACCTGGACAAAGACCCCTGTCACCTATGTTAGCAAAAGAAAGATTCACAGAGCCATTAATGGATGTAGGCCCCCCACATCTTCCCATGCATAGACAAAGCTTTCATGCCTTTCCTCAGCCCTCTATACAGAGAAGGCAGAGCCCCTCTCCACAGCCCTCCATACGTGGACTTGGAGTTAGGGATATGCCTCCATCTCCACTAAGAGGGATGTCATCTCCACATATTCAACGCCCATCTTCTCCATTTGGAGAGAGAAAAGTCAGCCCTCCTGCTTCTCCAGCAGCCTTTAATCATTTCCAGCCTCAGGCCTCATTCATAGAAGCCAGGTCTTCCCCTATTCCTATGGCCCAGCAGATGCCTAATCGATTGTCCTCATTTCATACAGGCTCTCCAACTTCTGCTTATGGTTCCATTCGCAAGCAAGGCCCCCCCAATTTTCCCTCTGCCTCAATAAGAAGACCCAGCCCAGTTTCATCCCCATCAATAACTCATCATCCTTTTGGTGCAAGGAAGCTTCAAGGTTCCACATCTCCTCCTAGGCAAATGAGTCCTCCAACTACTCCTCAAATGAGCAGGCATCCTTTGGGAAGTGTTCAGCAGATGGACTCCAATAGGCCACGATCCCCATTCTCACCAAACAGACGATCACCTACACCTTCACGGAGAAGTTTTGCAATTGGTTCAGAATCACCACAGCCTCCATCTTCAAGATCTCCATCACCCAGCTTCTCCCGAAGATCTACCCGTCTTATGAGGAACCCACCCTCATTCGGATCACCTGGTGGTCAACTGCGAGGAATGGGGCGTCCAAACATTCCCATGGGAACAGTAAAACCCTCTCTAGGTCAAATGGGTCGTTTCGGTGCTTCAACCAAAAACATGTCACCTTCCAGAGCATCTATACATAGCAACAGATCGTTCATGGCTCAGGACGTCAGAGCGTCCCCAAAGCTTCCAGGTCAAAACCCAGGGATGGTCATAATGGGCCAAAGGCACTTCATTCCACCAGGACGAACAGGTTTCACACAGAATACACAAAGACCTGTTGGTCTTGGCCGTCCTTTGATGGCAAGGCAGTCTCTGAGGCGAGGACCCCCATCACCACAACCTTCTCTGAAACACATTGGTCCTATATCACCCCAACCTTCCATTAGGCATTTGTCTAGGCCAACTTCCCCTCACCCCTCTATCAATCGTGGCTCACCATTACCAAAGCGAACTCCTTCCCCTCGCACACCATCCATACCTTTTGTATCAAGTCCTTTTCAAAATGTTCAGATGTCCGGAGCATCTCCCTACACTACAGCAGACTTTGATCAAATAACAAATGTGCCTCAATCACCCAAATTGACCAGGGCTTTACAAAATCAGATTATTTCTAACGCCTCTTATAGATCACCCTTTCAGCATCCTATGCAACCTAATGCCTCAGAAGTCATTGGTATAGAGCAGTATCCTGAACAACGATCACCCCAATTATTACATGAATTACAAAATCCAAATTTGCGTAACAATCATCTTATGCCAACTTATACCTCTGTACCTCAAGTTGCACCAGTACAGCAGTCCTCTGAGAGACTAGCATTGCCTGTTATATCAAACGCTTTGCAAAATACCCAGGTCGGTGGAGTACCTTTCATCTCACCACTGCAAAGACCAGGCTCTCCATTAGCTCCTGAAGTTACACATCTTCCTAGTTCACCATCATTACTGCCATCAATGCCATCCTATGGTCATGAAACAGAAATGCTTAGACAGGGTCCAGGTCAGCCTGCAAATCCATCACTTTCCAGTGCAATTCAAAATCCTTACCTTCATAATGCTTCATACAAATCAGTTCTACAAATGCCTGCCTCCCCCTACTCACCAGTTATGTCACAATATGATTATATAGAGGAGCCAGGCCCTGGCCCCCTCCTCACCAATGCTCTTCAAAATCCCAATGTCCGAAATGCTACTTACAGAACACATTTACAAAGGAGAGGATCAAGACATGCTGCTAGCCCAAGGAGATCACCAATTCTCTCAAATGCTCTACATAACCAACAAATACGGAAAGCTTCTTACCAAACACAAATGTCTTATCCAAGCAAAACCTACGGCTATGTTCCCATGAACGGTTATACCCAGGGCCCTGTTCTGTCAGATGCACTGCATAATACTCAGGTTCGGGGTGCAGCCTACAATCTGCCAGGTGGCACACTGGTACATGGCAATCAAATGGTGGCTCCAGGTACCTCTCCAATGCTTACTAATGCCTTACAAAATCGTCAGGTTCGGACTGCTTCCTACAGACTTTCAGATGGGACCCTAATAAATGTGGAACCCTACCAACAACAACCCTTGTCTCCAAACATCTCAAATGCCTTAGGTAACACAAACCTCAGATATGCCTCTTATAGACTACCAGATGGAACTATAATCACCACAGATTCATCTCAAGAACAGCAGCAACAACATTCTTCTCCAAATCTTACCAGTGCTTTGCAGAATCCAAACCTTAAAAATGCTTCCTACAGACTTCCAGACAATTCAGTTATGTCAGAATACCACCAGAAGCAAGTATCTCCAAATCTGTCCCGTGCCCTTAGAAACAATAGCATTCGAAATGCATCCTATAGGCTGCCAGATGGAACAGTTATTTTTACAGAGCAACAAGTGGAACCAACTTCACCAGCCCTGTCAAATGCACTTCGGAACCCAATTATTCGAAATGCATCTTATAGATTAGGTGATGGCACAATTATTGTTCCTGATTATAATCAGTCAAAATCTACCTCCCCAAATTTAGCGCATGCACTTCAGAACACTCAGATGCGGAATGCTAGTTACAGATTGCCAGATGGATCTATTATAACCACACAACTTTCTACACCTTCCCCTAATTTGTCAAGTGCTCTGCAGAATCCAAACATGCGTCATGCTAACTTTCGGCTACCTGATGGCAATATAATCAGTGCTAATCCGGTTCATTCACCTAACCTGGCCAGTGCCCTCAAAAATGCACACATCAAAAAGGCCTCCTTTAGGCTTCCAGATGAATCTGTTTTTTTAAGTGCTACACCAACCAGTCCAAAACTGGCAGAGGCCTTGAAAAATGCAAGCCTTCGCAAAGCCTCATACCGACTACCAGACAATTCTCTTATCTCATTGAATCCTCCGACAAGCAATCCAAAACTTTCACAAGCCATTTTAAACAAAAATCTCCGTAACGTTATGTACCGTTTACCCGATGAATCCATTCTCAGACAAGGTTTTGCAGTTTCATCATCACCTCAATTGAAGGATGCTCTAAAAAACACTGGCATAAAGAATGCCTCCTACCAACTGCCTTCAGCACTATCTACTGTTACAGCATCAGGATTGATTATTGGGCCGGATGGCAGGTATGCAATTGTGTCCCCACAAAGAAAAGGTCCTGAAGAACACTGGGCTATGAATGCCAGGGATAGACAAAGTTCAGAGGATGTGTGGGCTGCAGAGAGGGTTTTACCTCATGGAACTGTACAGAATCTTACCAAGTGGTCCATGTACCGGGATGAAAACATGATAGATCACCTTTCTCTACCACCTCTCGGTGTTGGGTCCAGGGAAGGTGAGGTACAGTGGGTACCAGATCGGGATGGGGAGCCCACAGGTCAATGGTATGATAAGGTAACTCAGTTTATTTAGTTTTTTTTAATAAATTGTTGGAACTAATCTTATAAATGTTTTCAAATAAAAACATAAAATATTTATTCAGACGATAATGAAACAGAAAATATGTAGCTTCTTGAAGTATTCTTGAATTCTCAACACCTAATAAACATTTCAGAAATCTGACTAGATTAATACATAATAAATGTAATTCAATTAAAACCTGGTATAGTTTTACATGTTGGTAATAAAGGAAAGGTCACTGCTAAAAGCCTATGTGGGTTTAAGCTTGCACAAAAGGCCTGGCCAAGCTTTACTATCTCCAGCGGGGCTTAGCTGCAGACTCTTTGAATATATGAGATTTACAAGACTGATTATATCCATGCTCAGGTTACCTCAATGACAGCTGGCATCACTACATTGATGTGACTCTGGCCAGAATGGGTGCCCACTGACCTAATTTGTTAACTTTAAAAGGCTAAATAATTTAGGCTTACAATTAATCCACTTGAAATCAAAGTAATACATATTAAGTACAATGATCCTGCTTGAGCAGGATCGCAATTATGTACCTGAAAATAACTACTTCCTGTTTTGTAAACAGATGTATTCTATAAGAAGTCTGCCTACCATGAGTTACAGAGAGAAACAAGAAGCCGACGGACTTGAGGACATGACACAGTTGGAGTAAGATCAAAATAAACATAAGAAACAATGCACAATACTCTAAAAAAGTTTTTTTTTGATCAGAAATGACATTAAAATTTCTGATTGTAATTTCTGATTTATCTTTCCCATAGGGAATTAACAGAGGCAGCTGTTTTAATGAACCTGAACACTCGATTTGAACGGGAGCTCATATACGTGAGTCAACATACTGTGCTGTTGACGATAATAAATGAAGTTAACACGTATCAACAAAAATGTCACCACTGATACGATGTTATGGAAACATTTATTCAGCTTTAATTGAAGGAGTCCATCATCTTATCTTGTAAAAACCTTTGAGTCCTGCTTTAGGGACCCGTGATAAAAGAAATATAATAATAATAATAATGTAGCTTATATTCCATTGTTGATTCACTGAATTTGTAATGATGTCAATATTACGGTATCGCTAACCTTTTTTCCATCTTTCTTCCCTTTTTGTAGACTTATATCGGCTGCATTCTGCTGTCAGTGAATCCTTACAAGTTATTGAACATCTATGGGACAGACACGGTCCTGCAGTATAACGGCCATGGCTTAGGAGAAAACCCACCGTGAGTGTAGAATTCAAACTGATAGCTTCATCTGCACAAACCTGCCATCAAAATACACCACTGTCACATTTCCTGCAGTATTAAGTACAGTATTTTACAGTGACACGAAAGATGGTGTAGTATATTCAAGCTTGCTGGGGAAATTTTATTTGTCTTGTTTTGCCAATTAATTTCAGGAGAAAGTAGCTAACAAATGTTAGTCAGTAGTCAAGTCGCTAGATGATGTCATAATAATGCAACGTATCTTAGTTGGGAACAAAAGTGAACAGGGACTCATCATTTCAAACAATAACAAACAATAATCGGTTAGCGGGAAGTGTCTTGATCTGTGATTTGTCGTTGGAAACAATGGTGATCTGTGATTGGTCATAAACCTGCTCCCTATATCCAGCAGCTGTGATGCGACCTTGAGAGGTGCGTCGAGTATCTAGTGCGTTGTCACTAACATCTGATCACTAGAATTCATGCCAGGCTTGTAAAAAAGGGTCGAGTGACGATGCCATTGAGTTGACAACACTGTGTGTGTGTGTGTGTGTGTGTGTGTGTGTGTGAGAGAGAGAGAGAGAGAGAGAGAGATAGTAACCATCTCATATTCCTTTAACCTGCTGTCTTGTTACTAGCTGAATACAGTAGATGGACACATCTTGTAACGTGAGAATAATCCACAGATTGTCTTGCTGTGTGTTAGTGTGATGTTTAAAGACAGAATGACATCAGTGCTAGAAATGATACCTGCCGCATTCTAGGTTACTTACATTTGAGTGTCCCTAATAATTTAACAGAACACGAAGTTCAGAGGAAGTTCAGAACAAAAATTCTAATTCTTATTTTTTTGGTTTGTTTGCACTTTTTCTAGTCACCTTTTTGCAATTGCGAATCTTGCCTACACAACAATGATGGATGTCAAGCAGAACCAGTGCATCATCATCAGGTTAGTGTTGTTAACGAATGCCATTTAAAGGTCCATATAAATACGTAAATACGACATGTAATAAATAATTAAAGTCCACAAAAAGGACTCTGCATTGAGGAGATGGAGCTTAGCGACACAGTAGATGACAGTGTTATTGTGTTGATGTTTTAGTGGAGAAAGTGGATCAGGAAAAACTGAAGCCACCAAACTGGTCCTGAGATACCTGACTGCCATTCACCATGAGCGGAACGTAACACAGCAGGTACTCAAGATGCTTCATGAACATCCTACTACACTTATAAACAAATCAAAAGTGTTGCTGTGATGTGACGAATGAAACTCTTCAGGATGTGATGTTACAGGAAAATAATGTAAACATTATCAGGCCACATCACACCACTATGTCTTTGGTTATTTTCCTATAATAACATTCCCTCAGGGGGGCACGGTGGCTTAGTGGTTAGCACGTTCGCCTCACACCTCCAGGGTTGGGGGTTCGATTCCCGCCTCCACCTTGTGTGTGTGGAGTTTGCATGTTCTCCCCGTGCCTCGGGGGTTTCCTCCGGGTACTCCGGTTTCCTCCCCCGGTCCAAAGACATGCATGGTAGGTTGATTGGCATCTCTGGAAAATTGTCCGTAGTGTGTGATTGCGTGAGTGAATGAGAGTGTGTGTGTGTGCGTGGGCCTGTGATGGGTTGGCATTCCGTCCAGGGTGTATCCTGCCTTGATGCTCGATGACGCCTGAGATGACGCTTGACACAGGCTCCCTGTGACCCGAGGTAGTTCGGATAAGCGGTAGAGAATGAGTGAGAGAGTGAGTGAGTGAGTGAGTGAGTGAGAACATTCCCTCATGTGTGTATAGAGCTGTATTGTGTGTCTGTTCCTGTTCCAATCAAAAGTAACACGTCGCCCTGTCTGTTTGTCGCCGTCCTTCGTTCGCGCTTCCTCGCAGATTGAGGTGAGAATTAATTGTAGTTAATTTTGTATTTTCACTTTTTTGGATTGTAAATAAAATCAGAGCTAACTAGAGAAAATGCTCAAACACCAGATCCTGGAAGCAACTCCGCTGCTGGAATCTTTTGGAAATGCCAAAACGGTGCGGAACGACAACTCCAGTCGCTTTGGGAAGTTTGTCGAGATCTTTCTGGAGGAGTGAGTCAAAACGTTAACGTTAGTGAGACTGAGATGTTTTGTGTGTGTTTGTGTGTACTGTGTTACTAAACACTGATTTGTTTATATTTTTTTAAAGAGGAGTGATCAGCGGTGCCATAACCTCACAGTATCTACTGGAGAAGTCCAGGATTGTGTTT
This sequence comes from Tachysurus vachellii, assembly GCF_030014155.1. NCBI lineage: Eukaryota > Metazoa > Chordata > Actinopteri > Siluriformes > Bagridae > Tachysurus > Tachysurus vachellii. The sequence goes on along the minus strand of NC_083483.1, from coordinate 883,263 downwards.
CAGGTGTGGGACAGTAATCATTTTTATTTCCTTTAAACTTGCTTCATAGATGTCATAATAGACACAAAACAAACTAACAGAATGCAGTTAATATTCATGGCTGTGTGTGTGTGTGTGTGTGTGTGTGTGTGTGTGTCTGTGTGTGTGTGTGTAGGCAAAAAATGAAAGGAACTACCACATTTTTTACGAGATGTTGGCCGGACTCCCTGTTCACCAGAAACGTGTCTTCTACCTGCAGGAGGCCGAAACCTACTACTACCTGAACCAAGTACTCCACACACATACTGTATACACTGTGCATAAGTATTCACACCTCCACCCACCCCCATTTGGAAGAGCCCAAAGTGTGTTACCTAAACAAACAGCATCATAAAGACAGAGAAGCTAATCCAGAATGACGTGTTAATCATTTGGTAATTAAAAGGTTTCACAAACTTTAAACATCCTGCAAGGCAACAATGAGTTTAATAACGAAGAAAATCACAATTCTGCATACATCAATATAAAAGGAAGTTAATCAGAGAAACAAGTCAGAGGCCAAGTGTAACTCTGAACATGATGCTACCACCACCATGCTTTAATGGCCAGATGCTTGTTTGGTCTCGTCAGACCAGATCCAGTCATTTATTTGTACACATTGTGTTATTGTTTCAGTTACTGCTTGATCCTACTGTATAACAAATGGATCTCATCTATAAAACGTTCCATATCAACATTTAATTACATAAAACATCTCTAATAATTAATAGTACAAATTAGCAGTCAGGTTGTAAACCATCTAATGTGACTGATACATCAGGGTGGTGACTGTGAGATCGACGGGAAGGACGATGGCGAGGACTTCAGGAGGTTACAGAGTGCCATGGACATTCTCCACTTCAGCCCTGAGGACCAGAGCAGTGTGTTCCGAGTGCTCTCATCCATCCTCCATCTGGGCAACATCTTCTTTCACAGATTTGAGGTAGCAGACACATGCACATCGCTTTTCAGCATCATAATGCGCACCTCTGTATTTATCTCCAGCTTTTTCCTCTTTCTCAGGCTGAGGTGCATGAAACGACCAGCGTTGTAAGTGCTCAGGAGATCCGTGTGGTGGCCGAACTGCTCCAGATTTCTCCAGAAGGTCTGCAGAAGGCCATCACCTATAAAGTGACTGTAAGTTAAGATACTTATGTCTTGATACTGTGGATTTCCAGAACGTGTGTAATTGTTGTTCATCATGACGGTTAAGTTTCCTGTAAGGAGACATGCAGAAGTCAATCATAAAGAGATCTTCACTAATCGAAGCAGAGACTGAAGGATAAAACTGCAAGTGAGTGAAAGAGAAAGAGGAAGATATAAAGTGTTAGAACATCTTGAGATGGGAGCTGGTTGCCAAACAGTTTTCAGAGGATACGCTTAATTACTGCAGGTTTTGAGTTACGGAAACCCGGTAACAGGATCAGGGCTTTGCTCATCGACTACAATAGACTCATTCTCAGGAGACTGTCAGGAAACAGTGTTACGTCATGGTGTGACGATGAAGTCAGCCCTCGTTAAACTGACCTCTTATTACATGTTCTCGAGAAACGTCTCAGTCGTGTGTAACGGAGTGGAACATTTCACCAAAAAAGTCAGTCGTTCCCGCCTCCGCCTTGTGTGTGTGGAGTTTGCATGTTCTCCCCGTGTCTCGGGGTTTCCTCCGGGTACTCCGGTTTCCTCCCCCGGTCCAAAGACATGCATGGTAGGTTGATTGGCATCTCTGGAAAATTGTCTGTAGTGTGTGAGTGTGTGAGTGAATGAGAGTGTGTGTGTGCCCTGTGATGGGTTGGCACTCCGTTCAGGGTGTATCCTGCCTTGATGCCCGATGACACCTGAGATAGGCACAAGCTCCCCGTGACCCGAGGTAGTTCGGATAAGCGGTAGAAGATGAGTGAGAGTGAGAACATTCAATTATAAAGAATATACTGAACATAGGGGGGCACGGTGGCTTAGTGGTTAGCACGTTCGCCTCACACCTCCAGGGTTGGGGGTTCGATTCCCGCCTCCACCTTGTGTGTGTGGAGTTTGCATGTTCTCCCCGTGCCTCGGGGGTTTCCTCCGGGTACTCCGGTTTCCTCCCCCGGTCCAAAGACATGCATGGTAGGTTGATTGGCATCTCTGGAAAATTGTCCCTAGTGTGTGATTGCGTGAGTGAATGAGAGTGTGTGTGTGTGTGTGTGTGTGTGTGTGTGCCCTGCGATGGGTTGGCACTCCGTCCAGGGTGAATCCTGCCTTGATGCCCGATGACGCCTGAGATGAGGCTCCCCGTGACCCGAGGTAGTTCGGATAAGCGGTAGAAGATGAATGAATGAATGAATACTGAACATAGTGTGTTGAGTGAAAAGGAGAATCTTAGATATGTTTATTAACATATATCTTCTAAACTCCATCACAGGCAGAGCTCATAAAGGGCTCAATGTACAGTATGGACGTCTCCTAAACGCACCGTGTGTTAAATCATCCCGTACCGCAGCTCAATCGTTGCACCGCATCAGCTAACAAATATAGCTGTTTGTCTTAATATACGGATTGCTTTCTTTCCAACAATTTGTGTGCGTAACTGAAATAAGTAACCGGTTTAAACTCAGCAGTGAAAATCTGTAAGTAAAATCTTTCCTGTTACTGTGAAGGATTTATGTAGAAATGATGAAAACAGAACTGTTTGTCCAGCATCCTCAAAATCATACCAGTGTCAGTATGAGATCGTTTCATCACCCAGAAGTCACGAGTAACCCAACCCGTGCTTTTAACTAATTAGCTTGGTTTAACTTGGGTTAGCTTTGTTATTTATTACAATCAAACTCCTGCCTTTTTCATACCTTACAGTTGGGTTACAGTAGGATGTGTTAAGCAGTAATTCTACACAACTCTACTTTCTCCTCAGGCCTCAGAATGTGCTGTGATCCCTGTATTACCCCTGTGTGTATGTTTATGTGAGTGTCATGCTGAGCATCTTGCTCTTTTAATAAATAACGCCGTTATCCGGAGGCCACGGGTTTGAGTTTACACCTTTATCAGGATGAAATCAACTATCACCTAACACCGGATCAGTTCCACCTGCTGTGTGTGTGTGTGTGTGTGTGTGTGTGTGTGTGTGTGACCCTTGATTCTTACGGCTCTTGTTCTAATTCCTAATTATACTTCACTATCAATTACAGCAGAAGAATTAAACTCACTAGTAATTTACTTGTATAGAGTTTTTATTTATTTATTTATTTATTCTTTACAGGAAGCAATGAAAGAGAAAATATACACTCCCCTGACTGTAGAGAGCGCTGTGGATGCCAGGTATACTCATAAACACGCACATTATACACACAGGACTGTACACATTTTTACATATAGCTTATTATTCCCGCGTGCGTAATCGTTTCTATAGCAACGGCTAACGTACTGTCCGACTTGTTCCCATATGTTCTCTTATAAATGACGTATTAATCATGTCTTCTTATTCTTCTTATTTTTATTTTATAGAGATGCCGTTGCCAAGATCCTCTATTCCCTGCTCTTTCATTGGTTGACGGAACGGATCAACAGTCGTGTTTACCCGAGAAACGAGGCTCTGTCCATATCTATACTGGACATCTATGGATTCGAGGTATGTGATAACACGATACCGCACAAACCTCGTTCCTTTATCT
>NC_083483.1:872101-874601 GCF_030014155.1 Tachysurus vachellii | reverse complement strand
GTTATGAACCACTATTATTCATGTTGTTATATTTATTTATTTTTATTATTAGATTGATTGAATATTTAATTTTTTTGATAGTTCTGTGAAAGGGTTAAACACAACAGGGCAAAAAATACATTGAGCATTTTGTTTTTGTAAGTTCTTATTTCTTTTTGGTGAAAGATTATACAACCATCTCCATATGCACAACCTGAACTCAGTGCTTCACTTCACACGTGAACATGTTTAAATAGAGAACCTGTTTGTTATGAAGTTCAGAACTGGATGATGAAGGAGGAGACGATAACCTCTAGTGGTCAGACGGAGAAGTGCAACGTGTTTAGAAAAAGAAATCCTTTACATTAGAAGAAAAGTCTTTTAAAGAGAGGAACATTAAATTAAATGTGGTGTAAAGTATGACGTTGTGTCATTGTGGTCATCTTCCTCCAGCCATCACGTGACGAAGAGCAGATTGTTCAAGGATGTTCTACGCAGTCACTCATCTCTTGTTTTCTATCGATACTGATCGTTAACATGGAGGTGTTTTTATTTATTTAATATAATATTTCTTTGATTTTATAGGCGAGGATCAGTCGAGAGGTGATTAACGTGTCCCAGTTGATCATTCCTGCTGAACTGGGAGAGCTGCTGCAGGCTACAGCAGGTTGCCATTTAATTCAATTTTAATCCTAGATAGAAATATGATAACTCTGTGTAATAGAATACAGGATCCTGATGTGGAGTGATATCTTGGGTATTGAGAAAATCCATCTCGGACACGTGTATGAAAGAAAAACCTGACCAACTGTGAGGAACTTTAAGGAACATAAACTCTTTAGTCCAAATCTCTGAATTTAATCCTTTGACCTGTCAATATTGCAAACTAAGCATTAGAAAGCGTTGTGTGTAACGTTATAATCAGGTGGTAGACGTTAAGGAAGGAAAACACTTAACACGTTATGCTAACATGAAACCAACTGATTAGCATTTAAGGAAAGTAATCTTGACTTTAATCATTTAATATTTAATAAAATAACTCATGAAGGATTATCTGATGCTCTGATTTATCTGTTTGCTTGCATATGTGTGTGTGTGTGTGTGTGTGTGTGTGTGTGTGTGTGTGTAGATGGTAAAGAGATACATTCTGAGTGTTTGGCTCTGGTTGAAGCTCTCAGAGTCCAGGTTTATCCTCAACTCACACTCCCTCTGGATATCAACAACTATTTAATGACTAAATACATTCGTTCCAACTTCAGGGTGAGGAACACACACACACACACACACACTCGTATAGAAAGACATAGTATACACAAAAATCAACACAATTGAATATGACTAACTTTGTGTGTGTGTGTGTGTGTGTGTGTAGGAGCTGCAGTTTGGAATGATTACCACACCGCTGCAAGCTTCTCTGACTCGTCTGGAAGATGAACTAAAACAGGACGCACTCGACATCTTTTTACTGGTAAAAAAAAAATCACACAATCATCATCCTTATCATCATCATCATCATCATCATCATCATCATCATCATCATCTTACACTTTTATCTAACTGCAGGTTTATACACGTAGCTCCATTGAGAATTAATTTGTATAGATTTTGCGTTTCATGGGCGACCCGAACTTGAACGGTGCTCAAGAGAATCTGTTCGGAAATTACATCATCCAGCGGGGTTTGGCTACTCCACCAATCAGAGATGAGATTTTGGCTCAGGTGGCCAATCAGGTGTGGAGGAACGAATACCTGCGTAACGCTGAGCGAGGGTGGCTGCTGATGGCGGCTTGTCTGAGTTCCTTCGCCCCGAGTGAAAAAATGGCCAAATATCTTCTGAAGTAAGCCACGATACACGCTCTCGAATCTGAACGACTGAGTTTCTTTCCATTGTTTATCACCGGGGAAACTTTTTCCAGCCTTTGGAGATAAAATTGTGTAGAATAGAAATAAATCTTCATATTCTGGTTGAATTTTTGTTTATATTTTTAAACTCCAGGTTCGTATCTGATTATGCGCTGAACGGATTTAAATCCGTATGTCAGCACAAGCTGCTCCAAGCCATGCAGAAGTGCCAGCCGGGACTCGAGGCGGCTCGGACTTACCCTCTGTCTCTCCTGGAGTGGACTGCCAACCGAAAAAAAGCCCACATTGCCCTCCAAGTGCACTGCACTGATGGTACGACCCACAAGAAAAGGTCAAATCCTAGCAAAAGGATTTTGTTTTGTTTATTTATTTAAAGCGACATGCTTCATGCTGTGTATTTGACTTACACTGTTTGGTCTGAACCTTAACACTCATCTACTATATATGATAGTGTGTGTGTGTGTGTGTGTGTAGGAATGTCTTTGCTGTGTCCAGTTCACTCCTGGACGAGTGGTGAGGATCTGGGACGTGACGTTTTACTGCACAGGTAAGAACAGGTCTAAATGTGTGTGTTTTACTGTTGCTGAAATGTTTTGTTATTCAGTCTCTGTGATTTTGTCTGCAGGGGCGTGTCCTCAGAGAGCTGCTGTGGTTGGTC
>NC_083483.1:854601-859601 GCF_030014155.1 Tachysurus vachellii | reverse complement strand
TAATCTGAGAACAACACTAGAGATGAACTCAGATCATCAGTACATGTGTAAAGATGAATGAATTTACTGTAGAGTTTTTATACCAGGCTGGAGGTTTGAGCCAGTGATGAGTCGCAGCGCTGCGTTTCCCAAAGACTGCGTTGTTCCAGTTTCGGCTCCGGAATTTCTCAGTCTGTCCTGGGACAAGCAAGACGTGTCGAGACCCAGCAGAAGTCAGGTGAGGGTTTTATTTACAGTCTATATATTTCTGTGGGCAGGTCACTAGGAGCGTTCAGTCATCAGATGTCAAACGCTTTGGCCCCCGGCCTCAATAGCGACCTCTTATGTTTTGTGTTTATCTCAGTGTTTATCTCAGTGTCTATCCCAGTGTCTATCCCAGTGTATATCTCAGTGTATATCTCAGTGTTTATCTCAGTGTTTATCACAGTGTTTATCTCAGTGTCTATATCAGTGTTTATCTCAGTGTTTATCCCAGTGTTTATCTCAGTGTATATCTCAGTGTTTATCTCAGTGTTTATCTGTGTTTATCTCAGTGTCTATCCCAGTGTATATCACAGTGTTTATCTCAGTGTTTATCTCAGTGTATATCTCAGTGTTTATCTCAGTGTTTATCTGTGTTTATCTCAGTGTCTATCCCAGTGTATATCACAGTGTTTATCTCAGTGTCTATCTCAGTGTTTATCTCAGTGTTTATCCCAGTGTTTATCTCAGTGTACATCTCAGTGTTTATCTCAGTGTCTATCCCAGTGTATATCACAGTGTTTATCTCAGTGTCTATCCCAGTGTATATCACAGTGTTTATCTCGGTGTCTATCTCAGTGTTTATCTCAGTGTTTATCTCAGTGTATATCACAGTGTTTATCTCAGTGTATATCTCAGTGTTTATCTCAGTGTTTATCTGTGTTTATCTCAGTGTCTATCCCAGTGTATATCACAGTGTTTATCTCAGTGTCTATCCCAGTGTCTATCTCAGTGTCTATCTCAGTGTTTATCTAAGTGTTTATAGCCTTATCTATATCCAGTTGTGTAGCATTTTAAAGGCAGACATGAACAACACAGTGAGCAGATTCACTAATAAATCACTTTTTACACTGTACACAAAAATCATGGACACAAAGGAGACTAGAACGTATTCACTGTCTAGTTTATGGATTAATGTGTTAAATGTGTGTTAACTTTTAGGGTCATTTTTTTGATTCGGTGAAACCTGAAACAGACAGCAGTGTCTTTCCTGACGGTCAGTACACCATGGTGGAATTTGCCCGGAAATACTTCAGGCAGTGGGGCAGGGGTAAAAGGTTCGAGTGATTTCACTCAAGATTTTGTCCTAAAAGTGCTTCAATAATTTCTCTGTGAAAGATGGAAATATCTTTTTCTGTGGCTAGTGAGAGATCCAAGAAAGATGGAGGTGGTAGAGATCCTGCAGAAATGATCAAATTCAGCAAGGTATTAAACACACACACACACACACAAACACAACACAAACACACACACATACACACACACAAACACAACACAAACAAACACACATACACACACACAAACACAACACAAACACACACACATACACACACACACATACACACACACACAAACACAACACAAACACACACACATACACACACAAACACAGCACACACACACATACACACACACACAAACACAACACAAACACACACATACACAAACGCATGCTTTGTCATCTAATTAAAAAAAGACTGCTGTAATTTACTTGAACATGAGAATACATGGTATAAGGGGGCATGGCCAAGTTGTGTTTAAACATTGGGTCACATGACTAACACGTGTGTGTGTGTGTGTGTGTGTGTGTGTGTGTGTGTGTGTGTGTGTGTGTGTGGGTGTGTGTGTGTGTGTGTGCTACACGTGTGATAAGGTGAAAGCTATCGTTTTTTCTGCTTGATGTTTAACATGAACTCTGCTAAAGTCCATCTCATCTTCAGAACCCCATCCCAGAGTCTCTGATCCAGTTCTCTGACACCAACATGAACCGAGTCGCCTCAGAAATGTTCCTGGGTGAGACGACACTTACTGCAAGACAACATCATTTGTTTTGGATTCAGATCTTTAGGTTCTTATTTATTAAGAATGTGTTTATGTGTAAAATAAAGTCGCATCACACACCACGTCACATAGGCTCTCAGTTATCAGCTGTTAATGTGCAGTGTGAGACAACAAAGTTACTGTGTGTGTGTGTGTGTGTGTGTGTGTGTGTGTGTAAAGCCATAATGAAGTTCATGGGCGACCATCCACTCCGAGGCCAGTCTGAACATTTTGTCCTCTGCACCTTTTTAAAGGTAAAACACCTAACACGCTATCCATTTTTTCTTCCCCAATATAAAGAGTATAAAGAGATCAAAAATCAGTGTGTTTGTGTTAAGCAGCTCGACGTTAAACAGATTTCCAACCCTGACGTTAATTCCCACCCATCAGTCGTCCCTCCTCGTTCATACACAGCTCTCTAACTCTAACGAGTTTCTACTGAGACGGACACCAGCAGGGTTTAACACATTTAGGACGATCTCTTCAGCAGACACAATCGCTCAGGCTCCTATGATTGGTCAGTGTTGCTGTGATTGACAGGAGAGAAGAATAAGCCCCTCCCAACCCTTTCCCAAAGTGTTAAGCTTCTGAAAACATCACCATATCAACAATCACATACTTTTGAAGCCATATAAATGACGTGTCCATCAGACCTGACGCCTTCTGACCAATCAGATTGTAGAAGATTGTTCAGCTTTGCTGTGGATTAACAATAAATCACAGTTTTTCGGTTGTTGATGTTAAAGTCATGACTCTGTGTTGTTGTAAAAGTGTGACATGGTTATTGTTAATGTTTGACAGTTGGTCGGCGAGCATGGGCTGATGAGAGATGAAGCGTACTGTCAAGTCCTCAAACAGATTACGGCTAACACCAGCTCCGCAGCGTAAGCCTCATTCACACGTCACTTCCTCATCAAAATCTCATCATGTAAAGATAAAACCCTAAAAACCTGCTCATGTAATGAGGTGTGAAGTTCATCCAATGTCCTGTGCACACAGTAGAGTTTGGCAGTTTTGGGATTAGTGCATCAGTAGCTGCTGGTGCAGTGTAAACAAACTGAGCAGAATAATGTCATGTGATGTTTATAAGCTGCTGAGATACAGAATGAGGGAAAAGAAAGAAAGAAGAAGACACCACACTGAGCAATGATTATTCTCCCACAATGCTTTGTGTTAAAGAGACAGCTGTCAGAGAGGGTGGCGTCTGCTCTACATCCTCACTGCTTACTCATCCTGTTCTGATGTCCTTCATCCCTTCCTGCTTAAATTCCTACAAGACGCGAGCACGAGCTCGGGATCTCAGTTTCAGGGTACACACACACACACACACACACACAAACACACACACACCACAGGAATGTCATGGTGTCAGGCTAGCATTTTAGCCTGCATGTTTGGGGGCGTGGCTTTAGAGAGAAGGAAGAAACCACAATCCTTGACCTTCTTGATCTCAGGTATCGCTAAAGTGTGTGAGCAGAACCTGATGAAGACGATACAGTGTGGAGGAAGGCGTGTGTGTCCCAGCAGCATGGAGCTCAAAGCCATAGTGGTCAGAACACACACACACACACACACACACACACACACACACAAAACGTTCACAGGTTCATTAATACTAAGTGAATCGTTGAACATTTTCTCTGCTGCTGTAATGTTTCAGCTGAAACTAGAAAACAGATAATAGTGATACTTCAGAACATACACAGTGACCTCTTCATGCTGGCGTGTGTGTGTGTGTGTGTGTGTGTGTGTGTGTGTGTGTGTGTGTGTGTTCCTTCAGGCTGGTCGAAGCTCGAAAAGGCAGCTATTCCTGTTTCCTGGAGGAATTGAGCGACATCTAAAGATTAAAACCTGCACTGTATGTTCTGTTCTCTGTGCTCCTTCAGCAGCTTACCTTGTGTGTGTGTGTGTGTGTGTGTGTGTGTGTGTGTTATGAGCTGTGTATTACCTGTGTGTGTGTGTGTGTGTGTGTGTGTGTGTGAGTGTTATGAGCTGTGTATTACCTCTGTGTGTGTGTGTTATGAGCTGTGTATTAACTGTGTGTGTGTGTTATGAACTGTGTGTTACCTGTGTGTGTGTGTGTGTGTGTGTGTGTGTGTTATGAGCTGTGTATTACCTGTGTGTGTGTGTGTGTGTGTGTGTGTTATGAGCTGTGTATTACCTGTGTGTGTGTGTGTGTGTGTGTGTGTTATGAGCTGTGTATTACCTGTGTGTGTGTGTGTGTGTGTGTGTGTTATGAGCTGTGTATTACCTGTGTGTGTGTGTGTTATGAGCTGTGTATTACCTGTGTGTGTGTGTGTGTGTGTGTGTGTGTGTGTGTGTGAGTGTTATGAGCTGTGTATTACCTCTGTGTGTGTGTGTTATGAGCTGTGTATTAACTGTGTGTGTGTTATGAACTGTGTATTACCTGTGTGTGTGTGTGTGTGTGTTATGAGCTGTGTATTACCTGTGTGTGTGTGTGTGTGTGTGTGTTATGAGCTGTGTATTACCTGTGTGTGTGTGTGTGTGTGTGTGTGTGTGTGAGTGTTATGAGCTGTGTATTACCTGTGTGTGTGTGTGTGTGTGTGTGTGTGTGTGTGTGTGTTATGAGCTGTGTATTACCTGTGTGTGTGTGTGTGTGTGTGTGTGTGTGTGTGTGAGTGTTATGAGCTGTGTATTACCTCTGTGTGTGTGTGTTATGATCTGTGTATTAACTGTGTGTGTGTGTTATGAACTGTGTATTACCTGTGTGTGTGTGTGTGTGTGTTATGAGCTGTGTATTACCTGTGTGTGTGTGTGTGTGTGTGTGTGTGTGTGTGTGTGTGTGTTATGAGCTGTGTATTACCTGTGTGTGTGTGTGTGTGTGTGTGTGTGTGTGTGTGTGTGTGTGTGTGTGAGTGTTATGAGCTGTGTATTACCTGTGTGTGTGTGTGTGTTATGAGCTGTGTATTACCTGTGTG
>NC_083483.1:827101-852101 GCF_030014155.1 Tachysurus vachellii | reverse complement strand
ACAGTTCCTGGGTACTTCCATATGTGTACACACACACACGTACACACGCACACACTCACACACACACACACACACTGAAATCACAACAAATTATTCAATTTTCTTAAACGACAACAGAATGTCTCAAGTGTCTTGTTAAATATACGTGTGTGTGTGTGTGTGTGTGTGTGTGTTTTCTAGGATTGGTGTGTGCATTCCCCATGTTTGGCTCATCCTTCTTCTACATCCTGAGTACTAACGACAGCACAATCTCCACCCCCTGCATCCTGGCTGTCAATCAAAATGGTCTCCACTTTCTGCACAAAGACACACACGTACGTCTGTATGAGCAGAAAGAGTCATCATTGTTATAGATGTTTCCAGAACACTGCAGCACTGATGTTTTTATCAACTCTCACATCTCTCACTTCTGTAGGAGGTTTTAGTGAAGATTCCTTTAAAGCTTGTTCAGTCGGTGCGCACACAGCGACCCAGTGCAGGAAAGACTTCCCCTTATGTGGACATTGTGCTGGAGGACACGAGCAGCCACAGAACCACACAGCTACAGCTGGAACAGGTCTCACACACACACACACACACACACACATTAACACATGAAATAACGAGCACAGTGTTTATTAGCAGTAATCCAGATGTCATCCTCAATGTCTCTAGTGTTATGTGTGTTTTCAGGGACTGGAGCTTTGTCGTGTGGTTGCCATACACGTCGAAAATCTGCTGCTGTGTCAAAAGAAAAGACTCACACTTCCTCCGAGTGAAATCACACTCCTATAACACGTGGCCATTTCTGCCATCCCATAATACCTGCACTCACTATAGCAACGTGGTGCAGTACAACAGTAACAGCTCCAGTACAGAAGACTGAAGGTGAATCTGATTCCTTCAGAGCTGAAAAGATCACAAGTGACTTGATTATTTTGATGTACAGAACACAGACCTGTGAGAATTTTGTATATGTGTATATACGCCATTTTGTAGACGCCATGTCTGCGATTGTGACTGTGTGATTCTTATTGTGTTTACACACACACACACACACACACACACACACACACACACACACACACACAAAATAAACAATTCTTTTGGACACCTGGACATTTATATGAACTTTTCTAATGAAGGTGTCAGAACTGTATGTGTTCATGGGGCCTGTAAAGAAGGACATTTTAAACAGGAGCAATCAACAAAGCACACATTTTTATATAATAAATAAATATTTTTTATGAGATTATTGGGTTTGTTATGTTGTTATGTCTGCATAATGTTCTGAAATTCTGCTTATTTTTGCTCAGTTGAAAAATCGTATCTTTTATTATGGTGAACATAGTGGACTTCTGAAAAATCAATAATTCTTTACTGCCACCTTGTGGTCATGCGATAGTACTGCACGTTACAAGAGACCTAGAACACCTAAAAACCTAGAAGGTTCTGATTAAAAAAAGGTTCATCATGAAAAATGTCTCTTCGGAGAAAGTGGACAGTTTTTTATTACAAACACGGAATTAACTGTTGGCTGATTTTTAATTTTTTCAAGTCAAATTTATTAATTAATTGAACACTGTGAAAATACTACTGGTATTTTACAATTCTCATTCATTCATCTTCTACCGCTTATCTGAACTACCTCGGGTCACGGGGAGCCTGTGCCTATCTCAGGCGTCATCGGGCATCAAGGCAGGATACACCCTGGACGGAGTGCCAACCCATCACAGGGCACACACACACACACACACACACACACACACACACACACACACACACTCTCATTCACTCACACAATCACACACTACGGACATTTTTTCCAGAGATGCCAATCAACCTACCATGCATGTCTTTGGACCGGGGGAGGAAACCGGAGTACCCGGAGGAAACCCCCGAGGCACGGGGAGAACATGCAAACACACAAGGTGGAGGTGGGAATCGAACCCCCAACCCTGGAGGTGTGAGGCGAACGTGCTAACCACTAAGCCACCGTGCCCCCCCCCCCCCCATTTTACAATTAATTAATAATAATAATAATTATTGTTATTATTATAGTAATCATAATAATAAAATAATAATAATATAATAATAATGCTGCTGCTGATGATGATAATAACAACAATATTAATATTAATATTAATGTTACTATTAATAATAATAATAATAATAATAATAATAATAATAATAATAATAATAATAATAATAATAATAATAATAACAAAGCCACTTTTTTACTCAATCCTGCGCACATTAGATCAGATACGATAAAGACTTGGACGTTATTAGACAGACTCCTATGGCACACGTGTCCCGACGTGTCTTCTAACACGTGATTTCTGTTCCCTTTCAGCTCTATGATCTACATTTACAGCAACAGTTTCTCACTGGAACTATAAAGTCTTTGTGAATTTAGTACCATGATACGTGACTATTTATGCTGCGCATATTGTTGTCGAAATGAACACACCTTTTACTCAGTATCACATTCCCGTGCCTAGACTCCCTAACGCATGCGCAGTACAGAAACGTCTTTACGGTAAGCGTGTTTACGACAACCGTTACCAAGCGTGCTGATAATCCCGTTAATCCCATTTGTGCTGTTGTTTGGGTTTGTTGTGTTTTTACAGCGGTTCGGATTAAAGGCAACTGTTTATAGTCACAGCACTGACTGTAGTGTTGTGGTGGTGCTGGGGGGGGTAGGTGTAGCCGAGTTAGCATGCTAGTCACTTTGTGTTACAGTAAATAGCTCATTAACAACAAACTGTGCGTTCTGTGCTACATAATATTCACCTGTGTAGTGTTAGTTTGTGTAGTGTTAGTTTGTGTAGTGTTAGTTTGTAGTGTTAGTTTGTGTAGTGTTAGTTTGTAGTGTTAGTTTGTGTAGTGTTAGTTTGTGTAGCTGTTAGTTTATGTAGTGTTAGTTTGTAGTGTTAGTTTGTGTAGCTAACTGTTAGTTTGTGTAGCTAACGGTCTGTTTGTGTAGCTAACGGTCAGTTTGTGTAGCTAACAGACAGTTTGTGTAGCTAACAGACAGTTTGTGTAGCTAACGATCAGTTTGTGTAGCTAACAGACAGTTTGTGTAGCTAACGGTCAGTTTGTGTAGCTAACAGACAGTTTGTGTAGCTAACAGACAGTTTGTGTAGCTAACGGTCAGTTTGTGTAGCTAACAGACAGTTTGTGTAGCTAACAGACAGTTTGTGTAGCTAACAGACAGTTTGTGTAGCTAACGGACAGTTTGTGTAGCTAACAGACAGTTTGTGTAGCTAACAGACAGTTTGTGTAGCTAACAGTTAGCACACGCACATCAGTCACGTCTCTATGATGCGTTCAGGAGCTGTTGGATTTCTGGTGAAACTCCAACCTAGACGTTATACAGCAGTCACTAAGACGAGTTCATGATCTCTGTAAAGCACGTAGACTACAGAAACGTGTCATTGCGTGTTATTGTTGTTTATACACGTTTTATATTGTGATTAACTTTGTGTCTGTAGACGTTTGGAGCTGAATGTAAATGACAGTAAAACTACATACATTACGGTAGTTAGTTCAGTATTTAACTAATAAATGCATCTGAAATAAAATTACAGTGTTGACAAGTGGCGGAATCGCGGGAGCTCGTGAACGCTGCATTAGTGTGGCACGCGCACCGCCGGGTCCGTGATCATGGGAACATAAACGGGGCTTTACGGAAATCTCGCTCTCTACAGAACCAAACACAAGCAGAAATGTCAGCCAGCGGCTTCACGGATTTACGCGACAAGCTGAAGTCGATGACGCCTCACAGGGAGAACCACAAGATCACGAAGGTTCCCGAACACGGCGGCGTTAAGAAGCGCGTGCGCCGCGACTCCGGGGACGCGCGCGAGCTGCAGGAGGAAGAGGAGGAGGCGCGCGCAGCGGAGGTGATCAAAGTGAAGAGTGGCATCACGCAGGCACGTGTCTTTACCCCTGAGGAATGCGCTCGCATTGAGGCGAACATCGACGACGTGGTGGCTAAAGGGGACCGCGGGCTGTACCGGGAGCACACGGTGGACCGCGCGCCGCTGCGGAACAAGTACTTCTTCGGTGAGGGTTACACGTACGGAGCGCAGCTGGAGAAGCGCGGCCCGGGGCAGGAGCGGCTCTACTCTAAAGGCGAGGTGGACGACATCCCGTCCTGGGTGAACGAGCTGGTCATCGAGCCCCTGGTGGCGCGGGGCATCATCCCGGTGGGTTTCGTGAACAGCGCCGTGATTAACGACTACCGACCGGGCGGCTGCATCGTGTCCCACGTGGATCCCATCCACATCTTCGAGCGTCCCATCGTGTCCGTGTCGTTCTTCAGTGACAGCGCGCTCTGCTTCGGCTGTAAGTTCCAGTTCAAACCGATCCGCGTGTCCGAGCCGGTGCTGTGTCTCCCGGTGCGGCGCGGCAGCGTCACGTTACTCAGGTAAACACGTGGATCAGATGACATTGTCACGTGTTATTCCACGTCTCTGCTGAGTATTTAACACGTTTCAGTTACATTCAGGGTGTGAAGTTAAAGCTGTCATGTGCACCAGGTCTTATAGACGCTTTATGTAAGTTTGTTCATGTAAAGACTTTAATGTGACTGACAGACATCCTGACCTCAGTGTGAAGAGCAGGACGTTTTACAGCTGGGTGTCAGCATCGTGTGTGTGTGTGAGAACAGTGTGTGTGTGTGTGAGAACAGTGTGTGTGTGTGAGAACAGTGTGTGTGTGTGTGTGTGAGAACAGTGTGTGTGTGTGTGTGTGAGAACAGTGTGTGTGTGTGTGTGTGAGAACAGTGTGTGTGTGTGTGTGTGAGAACAGTGTGTGTGTGTGTGAGAACTGTGTGTGTGTGTGTGAGAACAGTGTGTGTGTGAGTGAGAACAGTGTGTGTGTGAGTGAGAACAGTGTGTGTGTGTGAGAACTGTGTGTGTGTGTGTGAGAACAGTGTGTGTGTGTGAGAACAGTGTGTGTGTGTGTGAGAACAGTGTGTGTGTGTGTGAGAACAGTGTGTGTGTGTGTGAGAACAGTGTGTGTGTGTGTGTGAGAACTGTGTGTGTGAGAACAGTGTGTGTGTGTGTGTGTGTGTGAGTGAGAACAGTGTGTGTGTGTGTGAGAACAGTGTGTGTGTGAGAACAGTGTGTGTGTGTGAGTGAGAACAGTGTGTGTGTGTGTGTGTGTGTGAGAACAGTGTGTGTGTGTGTGAGAACAGTGTGTGTGTGTGTGTGTGTGAGAACAGTGTGTGTGTGTGTGTGTGAGAACAGTGTGTGTGTGTGAGAACTGTGTGTGTGTGTGTGAGAACTGTGTGTGTGTGTGTGAGAACTGTGTGTGTGTGTGTGAGAACAGTGTGTGTGTGTGAGAACAGTGTGTGTGTGTGTGAGAACAGTGTGTGTGTGTGTGAGAACAGTGTGTGTGTGTGTGTGTGAGAACAGTGTGTGTGTGTGTGTGTGAGAACAGTGTGTGTGTGTGTGTGAGAACTGTGTGTGTGTGTGTGAGAACTGTGTGTGTGTGTGTGAGAACAGTGTGTGTGTGTGTGAGAACAGTGTGTGTGTGTGTGAGAACAGTGTGTGTGTGTGTGAGAACAGTGTGTGTGTGTGTGAGAACAGTGTGTGTGTGTGTGTGAGAACTGTGTGTGTGAGAACAGTGTGTGTGTGTGTGTGTGAGTGAGAACAGTGTGTGTGTGTGTGAGAACAGTGTGTGTGTGAGAACAGTGTGTGTGTGTGAGTGAGAACAGTGTGTGTGTGTGTGTGTGAGAACAGTGTGTGTGTGTGTGAGAACAGTGTGTGTGTGTGTGAGAACAGTGTGTGTGTGAGTGAGAACAGTGTGTGTGTGTGTGTGTGTGTGTGTGTGAGAACAGTGTGTGTGTGTGAGAACAGTGTGTGTGTGTGAGAACAGTGTGTGTGTGTGAGAACAGTGTGTGTGTGTGTGAACTGTGGGTGTGTGTGGGTGTGTGTGGGTGTGTGAACTGTGTGTGTGGGTGTGTGAACAGTGTGTGTGTGTAAACAATGTGTGTGTGTGTGAACTGTGTGTGTGTGTCTGTGTGTGTGTGAACTGTGTGGGTGTGGGTGAACTGTGGGTGTGTGTGAACTGTGGGTGTGTGTGAACTGTGTGTGAACTGTGTGTGAACTGTGTGTGAACTGTGTGTGTGTGTGTGAACTGTGTGTGTGTGTGTGTGAACTGTGTGTGTGAACAGTGTGTGTGTGTGTGTGTGTAAACAGTGTGTGTGTAAACTGTGTGTGTGAACAGTGTGTGTGCTGGAAGTAAATGTATTTTCAGGTGATGTTTATGTGAACAAGTTATTGATGTTTAAAAATGTTGATGGTAGTCGTGAACTGGACTGACTGAAACACTAAAGTGCCGCTGCATCACTCGCGTTCATTAGAGATGAAACAAGGGGTTAAAGACACACACACACACACACACACACACACTTCATCACATTTCTGTATATTTATATAAACCCTGTGAAGCAGAAAGCTCACGGCCCCCAGCGTAATCCTGCTCCTTTACATCTGCTCTGTTATCTCAGTGGCTACGCTGCAGACGACATCACACACTGTATCCGCCCTCAGGACATCAAGCAGCGAAGAGCAGTCATCATCCTCAGGAAGTGAGTAAATAAACACTTCACTCTCGACAGCGTTAATGACCACATTAAAGACTAAAATCATTCACTCCAAATACTGATGTAAATAAACCTCTCTACAGTGTGGAGAAAAACATAAAACATAAAAACTCTAAAGATAAATCATTAATCAACTTCAGTGTTTATTTTTCAGTTGCCTTTAACTTTAGGTTGTTTATTAAAATGTTCAGTTTTATTTGTTTCTTAATTTATCAATAAATCTAACAAATATAATCGTTCATCGAGTCGAATCTAAATCTAAACAATACAGTCGAGGGGCAAAAGGACCAGAGATGTGAGATGGTTAAGACTTTATGGTTGTGTCCTTAATGACCATAAACCCAGAGATGTTTGTATGTAATTTATTACTAACCTCAGCAGCAGGTGAAATAAAAAACATGTAGTTTGATAACGAACTAAATGCTAATCTTTATGTTACAGAGCAGTGTTTAAAACACATGGCATCTGAAAGTACAAATTAAATGATAAAAAATAAATGTGAAAGTAAATAAACATTAAAAATAATGTTGTGGTACAAGCTGCAGCGTCGGGACAAAACATGGACATTTGAAGTCAAACATTATTGTCAGGGATTTAAGATCAGGAATCATGATTGGTTGGTTGGTTGGTTTCAGGACGAGACCGAATGCCCCTCGTCTGGACACGACGTCTCTCAGCACTTTCTCCAGTCCCACTTCAGAGCGACGACACGTGCTGAAAGCAAAGCGCTCACACCGCAAAGCAGACCCAGATGCTGCACACAGGCGAGTGATTGAGTGCGTGCGAGTGTGTGTGCGTGCGAGTGTGTGTGCATGCGAGTGTGTGTGCATGCGAGTGTGTGTGCATGCGAGTGTGTGTGCATGCGAGTGTGTGTGCATGCGAGTGTGTGTGCATGCGAGTGTGTGTGCATGCGAGTGTGTGTGCATGCGAGTGTGTGTGCATGCGAGTGTGTGTGCATGCGAGTGTGTGTGCATGCGAGTGTGTGTGCATGCGAGTGTGTGTGCATGCGAGTGTGTGTGCATGCGAGTGTGTGTGCATGCGAGTGTGTGTGCATGTGTGCCAGTTAGTGTGCGTGCGAGTGTGTGTGCGTGCGAGTGTGTGTGCATGCGTGCCAGTTAGTGTGCGTGCGAGTGTGTGTGCGTGCGAGTGTGCGCATGCCAGTTAGTGTGCGTGCGAGTGTGTGTGCGTGCGCGTGTGGGAACTGATTAAAAAAAGTCTTCTACTTGACTTTGCTTTTGGTGATCCAAGGAACATGTGGAGTTTTTTGGTTCATTGGTTGGGGGGGAGACAGAGGAGGGGGGAGAGAGAGACAGAGGGGAGGACGGGGAAGAGAGAGTCAGAGGGGAGGACGGGGCAGAGAGAGACAGAGGGGGGACCTGGCAGAGAGAGACCGAGGGGGGACGGGGCAGAGAGAGACGGGGGGCGGGGCAGAGAGAGACAGAGGGGGGACGGGGCAGAGAGAGACGGGGGGCGGGGCAGAGAGAGACAGAGGGGGGACCTCGCAGTGACAGAATGCGGGGGGACGCCGCAGAGAGAGACGGGGCGCGGGGCAGAGAGAGACAGCGGGGGGACGGGGCAGAGAGAGACGGGGGGCGGGGCAGAGAGAGACGGGGGCGGGGCAGAGAGAGACAGAGGGGGGCGGGGCAGAGAGAGACAGAGGGGGCGGGGCAGAGAGAGACAGAGGGGGGACGGGGCAGAGAGAGACGGCGGGGCAGAGAGAGACAGAGGGGGGGCGGGGCAGAGAGAGACAGAGGGGGGGCGGGGCAGAGAGAGACAGGGGTACGGGGAGAGAGACAGGCAGAGGGGGGACGGGGGAGAGACAGACAGAGGGGGGACAGGGGGAGAGACAGACAGAGGGGGGACAGGGGGAGAGACAGACAGAGGGGGGACGGAGAGAGACAGACGGGGGACAGGGGGAGAGACAGACAGAGGGGGGACCTGGCAGTGGGAGACGGGTGGCGGGGCAGAGAGAGACAGGGGTACGGGGAGAGAGACAGGGGGGACGGGGGAGAGACAGACAGAGGGGGGACAGAGAGAGACAGACGGGGGACAGGGGGAGAGACAGACAGAGGGGGGACGGAGAGAGACAGACGGGGGACAGGGGGAGAGACGGACAGAGGGGATGAGAGATAGAGAGGGAGGGGGAGAGACGGAGAGAGAGACAGAGGGGGAGAGAGAGGCTAGTGAGGAACTAAATGTTTCTAGCTGCTCTAACAACAGGAACTAATTTAAACATAACAAAAAGCTGTAATCTGATGAAGATCTCTCTCTCTCTCTCTCTCTCTCTCTCTCTCTCTCTCTCAGGCCTCGTATATTAGAGATGGATAAAGAACAGCAGAGGCGTTCGCTCCACCTCCAGCCAAGTCATCACGGTGACGACGATGATGGCGGCGCCTCAGAGAACTCGTGGAGAAGAGTGGTGAACACGTCATCACACTCGTCCCACACTGAACACACTTCATCTCGCCGAGTGAAGATGAGACGCCACTGAAGACCTCTGACCTTTAACTATTGACTGTTAGACACGTGGTAAACATCAGTGTGTAGTATGGGACAGGCTCCGGGAGGACAGCACGGCGTAACCGCTGGTGTGTTTTATTTATATGCTTTTGTAAGAAGGGGTGTGTGAGTAGTGCGAGATTTTAGTTTTTGACCTCGTTATCCACTTGTTACAGCAGCATAATAAAAACAAAACTCTGCAGTAACACAATCAAAAAATCTGTTTTGTTTAAAGATTTAAATCTGCTTTATGCTGTTAATTCATTTCCGGCACCTTTAATACAAACTTTTGGAAGCAGCGTCTCCTCAGTATTATCTACCTGCGAAGGAACTGTCCGTGTCTGAAGACGTCAGTCAGTTCACGAGCCGTCGTGTGCAGTGTGATTGACAGGGATGCGTCGATACCGTTGTCATTTATGACCCATCGCGTTCTTAATTCTACAGCATCAATAGAATTGTGTGGTAGGTCACACACTACCATGTCGTCCTACTAAACAAGTTATCTGATAACTGTACGGTGTTCAAACAGAGCAACGTCAGTGAGCGCATTAACAAGGTGACGTGAGTTGTGTGCAACAGAAACTGTGCCACTTCATCATCGTGATCTACACTTTGGTCAGTTCATGACATTCGTTTTAAATGATAACATGTACCAAAGAAACATACATGGTCTGGGGAAAAGGTACAGATGCATTACCTGGTTAGACGAGCAGTGCAGAAGAAATGCACGGAAATGTATGATCCATACAGATATGTGCGAAATAAATCGGTTAAGTATGATGACATGAGGCAGTGTTTCTATATCGTGCTGTTCTCATTGCTTTATTTTGTTTTTTTATTTTGTATTTTTTTTTGTCTGAATAGAGGAAGGACTTTATTTAGGACTCTAAAAGGTTCTGTGGGGTTTCAGAGCTCCCGCTACTGGGTGACTTTTGGCAGTATAATGAAATGCCACATGTTTATAGGAAAGAATTAGACACTTATGAATTTCAAGTCAATATTCTGGTAGAGCTGAAAGATCATTTAAGTATTTCATTTGTTCTGTTGTTGGAAAAAAAAATCCCTTCAGGGTGAGCTGTAATGTTACGCAGGACACTGAACCACGAGTTTGAGTTAAATTGAGTTGAATTTCTTCCTGCCTGTAAAAAAAAAAAAAAAAATCTATTTTGACAATGACATGAAAAGCTTGTCGTGTGGCTCACTTTAATGAGAAATGGGTATTTTTGCAGATGTACAGGCCTGAAACGAAATAAACGATTTTAAAAAAAAAAAAATCTGAATGGTCAGTGATTCTGTTCTAAAGTCATTGTGAAACTCGTTATAAATAAATGTTAGGTTCGTTTTCTATTCCGTTCTACTGCATTGTTTTCAGCTCCAAGATAAATGGCAGATGATATAAACGTGCTCTTCTTATATGCTGTTGGTTCCATATAAAGTGACTTATAAGGAAGAAACATTAAAAAAATCATTGTTGATCTGTGAAGTTTTTTGTTTATTGAACTTTTATTTAAGATGGAAGGAGTCTCCAGTGTCGGCGCTTATGTAAAGCAGCTCAGGCTTTAAGCAGTTTCCAGTTTGTCAGGAACATGACGTGGTTTTATTTGTTTATCTTGGAGAGACTGTTTATAGCTTTACTTTATAACAGGGACCTTTTGTTCCACGACTAAAACTGTGATGTACTTGTGATATAAGGGGAATAAAACCCTTCAGCTTCCTCCTGCGGTTGTTTATTACACATTAATCTGCTCATTTAAATACATCATCGTTGTTATAGTAACAGCTCGGTTTCATGGA
Organism: Tachysurus vachellii; assembly: GCF_030014155.1. Classification (NCBI taxonomy): domain Eukaryota; kingdom Metazoa; phylum Chordata; class Actinopteri; order Siluriformes; family Bagridae; genus Tachysurus; species Tachysurus vachellii. Next base: position 841,210 of record NC_083483.1, on the reverse strand, counting down.
GCTCCACATACTTTAACAATAATAAAGTTTAATCTATAATCTGATTATTTTTCCTATTTTTATATTTTTTATTAAACGTCACTTTTAAAACTAATAAAATAGCCTTTATTTAAGACCTTCCCTTTAAGTCCAAACCCTCACGTACGTCACGTCTTGAACTACTACAGGCTGCAACAAAGCCTGCACGGTGATTGGGCTACAAGTATGACGTCATACAAACCTGGCCTCTTATTGGTGTAAAACCACAGCAATCAAACAGTCTGAGCCAATCATCGCTGCGTGTTGAACTCGTTTACGTTAGTTTACGATAATGCACGAAATGACCTCGAGTCATGATGCCAAGTTTGACGGCTGATTTTCGGCTTGATTTATTAATAATAAAGGACTTTTAAAGGTAAGATACAAAATAAATACATAAATAAATAAAGCTAAACGCTCGAGTACCAGCAAAGTAGTTAGCAAGAGAGCTAACGAGGCTAACAACAACAACAACAGCGGAGACGTTATGTAGCTTGTAGCATGTAGCATGTAGCTTTGTCTCAGCTCAAGGGTTAAATTATACATCATTTCTGTGTGGAATTTTGTCCTCAAACTGGTTTTGTTTTGTGTTTAACTGACTTTAACTTTTACACTGAGGACTTCAGGTGTTACAGACATTGTAGAATTACACTTATACTCTATAAGGATATAAAGCAGGAACACAAACATACACAACACGTCGTACAGAAATGATCATTATTTAACAGCAGAAATATATTTTGTGTCTCTGATCATGATTATAGGAGCTGCCATGATCCTGTAAGGGGAACCTTTTTATTTTAGTATTTTATTTCTATACAATAATACACTAACTGTTTTGTGTGTGTGTGTCTGTGTGTTCTGGACCGTGTGTGTGCTGGACTGTGTGCTGGTCCAGTGGTGTGTGTGTGTGTGTGCGTGCTGGACTGTGTGTGTGTGTGTGTTCTGGACCTTGTGTGTGCTGGATTGTGTGCTGGTCCAGTGGTGTGTGTGTGTGTGTGTGTGCTGGACTGTGTGTGTGTGTGTGTGTGCTGGACCGTGTGTATGTGCTGGACCGTGTGTGTGTGTGTGTGCTGGTCCGTGTGTATGTGCTGGACCGTGTGTGTGTGTGTGCTGGACCATGTGTGTGTGTGTGCTGGACCGTGTGTATGTGCTGGACCGTGTGTGTGTGTGTGCTGGACCATGTGTGTGTATGTGCTGGACCGTGTGCGTGCTGGACTGTGTGTGTGTGTGTGTTCTGGACCTTGTGTGTGCTGGATTGTGTGCTGGTCCAGTGGTGTGTGTGTGTGTGTGTGCTGGACTGTGTGTGTGTGTGTGTGTGCTGGACCGTGTGTATGTGCTGGACCATGTGTGTGTATGTGCTGGACCGTGTGTGTGCTGGACCATGTGTGTGTGTGTGTGCTGGACCGTGTGTGTGTGTGTGCTGGACCGTGTGTATGTGCTGGACCGTGTGTGTGCGCTGGACCGTGTGTGTGTGTGCTGGACCGTGTGTGTGTGTGCTGGACCGTGTGTGTGTGTGTGTGTGCTGGACCGTGTGTATGTGCTGGACCGTGTGTGTGTGTGTCTGGTCCAGTGCTGATGATTGTACCAGCAGCTCTGACATTACTGTAGCTTTAAATGAATTCACTTGATCACAGTCATTATCTAGTTCTCATGATGTTAATGAACACAAATCGTTCATGTGATCTTTGTCTCCAGGTTACAGTCAGTTACACCCAGTTAAATCTATAACACTGAATCATTAATATCAGAAGCTGTACACTTTACTGAGTATTGAAATATTTTAAATTCATATTTTAAAATGAAAAAAGCACCTTTTATATTATGATACGTATATATTAAAAACATGGCATGTTATCATGATTGTCCAAAGAGAGTGAGGTGAGTGTGAGAGAGTGAGAGAGTGAGTGAGTGAGTGTGAGAGAGTGAGTGAGTGAGTGTGAGAGAGTGAGTGAGTGAGTGTGAGAGAGTGAGTGAGGTGAGTGTGAGAGAGTGAGTGAGTGAGTGTGAGAGAGTGAGTGAGTGTGAGAGAGTGAGTGAGTGTGAGAGAGTGAGTGAGTGTGAGAGAGTGAGTGAGTGTGAGAGAGTGAGTGAGTGTGAGAGAGTGAGTGAGTGTGAGAGAGTGAGTGAGTGTGAGAGAGTGAGTGAGTGTGAGAGAGTGAGAGAGTGAGTGAGTGTGTGAGTGTGTGAGAGAGTGAGTGAGTGAGTGAGTGAGTGTGAGAGAGTGAGTGAGTGAGTGTGAGAGAGTGAGTGAGTGTGAGAGTGATCTCCTGACAAAGCAGCAGGTGGAGGCACTAAATTTAACATGTGACGTCACTTGTCATGGACATGATCTTGTGTGTGTGTGTGTGTGTGTGTGTGTGTGTGTGTGTGTGTGTGTGTGTGTTTAGTCAGTCTAAATTCGCTGATCGAATTAAAATACTTTAAATAACTCTGTTTGAATGTAGAAAGATGTTTTAACAAAGGAATTCAGTACAAATCCTGTGTTTAAGGACGAAAATGCTCCAGTGTAGTGTAGAGTAGAGTAGATGTGTCACTGTACTGTAGATGTGTTACTGTACTGTAGATGTGTTACTGTACTGTAGATGTGTCACTGTACTGTAGATGTGTCACTGTACTGTACTGTAGATGTGTCACTGTACTGTAGATGTGTCACTGTACTGTACTGTAGATGTGTCACTGTACTGTAGATGTGTCACTGTACTGTACTGTAGATGTGTCACTGTACTGTAGATGTGTCACTGTACTGTACTGTAGATGTGTCACTGTACTGTAGATGTGTCACTGTACTGTAGATGTGTCACTGTACTGTACTGTAGATGTGTCACTGTACTGTAGATGTGTCACTGTACTGTAGATGTCACTGTACTGTAGATGTGTTACTGTACTGTAGATGTGTCACTGTACTGTACTGTAGATGTGTCACTGTACTGTAGATGTGTCACTGTACTGTAGATGTGTCACTGTACTGTAGATGTGTCACTGTACTGTAGATGTGTCACTGTACTGTAGATGTGTCACTGTACTGTAGATGTGTCACTGTACTGTAGATGTGTCACTGTACTGTAGATGTGTCACTGTACTGTACTGTAGATGTGTCACTGTACTGTACTGTAGATGTGTCACTGTACTGTAGATGTGTCACTGTACTGTAGATGTGTCACTGTACTGTAGATGTGTCACTGTACTGTACTGTAGATGTGTCACTGTACTGTAGATGTGTCACTGTACTGTAGATGTGTCACTGTACTGTAGATGTGTCACTGTACTGTACTGTAGATGTGTCACTGTACTGTAGATGTGTCACTGTACTGTAGATGTGTCACTGTACTGTACTGTAGATGTGTCACTGTACTGTAGATGTGTCACTGTACTGTAGATGTGTCACTGTACTGTACTGTAGATGTGTCACTGTACTGTACTGTAGATGTGTCACTGTACTGTAGATGTGTCACTGTACTGTACTGTAGATGTGTCACTGTACTGTAGATGTGTCACTGTACTGTAGATGTGTCACTGTACTGTACTGTAGATGTGTCACTGTACTGTAGATGTGTTACTGTACTGTACTGTAGATGTGTCACTGTACTGTAGATGTGTTACTGTACTGTACTGTAGATGTGTCACTGTACTGTAGATGTGTTACTGTACTGTACTGTAGATGTGTCACTGTACTGTAGATGTGTCACTGTACTGTACTGTAGATGTGTCACTGTACTGTAGATGTGTCACTGTACTGTACTGTAGATGTGTCACTGTACTGTAGATGTGTCACTGTACTGTAGATGTGTTACTGTACTGTACTGTAGATGTGTCACTGTACTGTAGATGTGTCACTGTACTGTACTGTAGATGTGTCACTGTACTGTAGATGTGTCACTGTACTGTAGATGTGTCACTGTACTGTAGATGTGTCACTGTACTGTACTGTAGATGTGTCACTGTACTGTAGATGTGTCACTGTACTGTAGATGTGTTACTGTACTGTGATTTTTGCTGAATCTTGGTGGTGATGTTTGGTCTGTTGCAGACAGAGACATGTATTATTCGAGTAAAAGACGGGGTGAAGATGGAATCAGCGCCATCGTTGACTTCCTGCTGGCCAACGCTCGACTGGTACTCGGAGTGAGTGGCGTCGCCGTCCTAGGCATCGCTACATTAGCTGTGAAAAAGGTGAGGATCCTTGTGACTGTGTTGGTGATGTGGTATTTGGCAAATCAGGTGAATTACTGTAAGTGAATGTGTGAAAACAAGTAAATAAGTTATTAATCAGCAGGTTTCTCAACTGCACTAGTGAACTAATGAGAACTAGTGATTATTTAGTCATGTTTAATTACGTGTGTGTGTGTGTGTGTGTGTGTGTGAGAAACCAAAAGACTGGAGTGTTTTCTTGTCTGCTGATTTATTTTAAACGTTCCAGCTGATCGAGCGTGCCGGCCGGCCTCCTGACGAGGGGAATCCTGAGAAGAAGATGACGGACAGCTGGGAGGATCTAAGCCTGGTCAGTTCCTCCCCTAAACTGCTTCAGAAAGGCATCGAGGGTGTGGTGATAAAACAAATTGCTGCAGCCTCCAAGAAAGGTATGTAGCACATGAAGTGTCCCAACAAACAGGTCTGAAGTAGAGCGAGTGCTGGACATGTTCAGTCCCAGAGGATCAGTGTGTGTGTGTGTGTGTGTGTGTGTGTGGAATAAATATTTGTTCTGTTTTTCCCCCCTGTAGCTGACCTGTCTCAGTCTGCACCTCAGAGCCAATCTCAGACTCAGAAGACCGGTTCAGACGTGTCTCAGACACGCAGACGGCTAGACCTGTGTGTGTCAACCTTCTCAGAAAGACTGGAGCAGTATTACCGAACACGTGTGTGTCTGTCCCCGAGCGAAGTGTCCCGAGCTCAACAGAGGGCGCTAGACATCGCTACAGAGATTCAGGCCTTCCTGCACTCCAAACACCCCGACATGCCCCGGGGGGAGATGACGTTAGCGGGGTCGCTGCTCGACAACCTGCAGGTGGTCAGGGCAGATCATGCCTGCCTGCTCGTTCCACTACAGGTAACAGGTCACAGTCCTTTGTAGAGCACAAACTCCTCTGTCCTGGTTACAGGGAACATCTACAGGACCTCTGTATGTTGCTAAAGAAATTATACTGTATTTGTCTTGTGACTAGTTTCAGTCGCGCTGTTACAGATAATGAATCAACACCTTCTGACCAATCAGAATAGAGAAATCAGCAGCGCTGTGGTTTTGGTTTGTTTACACACTATATTTGTATCCTAATTCCTAACCCACCTGTTATTTTATTGTGTGTATGTGTGTGTGTAGCTGGAACCCAGTCTGTGGACCCCGATAGCAGGGGAGGACACGTTTCTTGGCCATCCTCAGTACTGCATGTTACGGCGAGAAAACCTCGAGTACTTCCCCCGTGGTCGGAGCTACTGGGACAGACACCTCCTCGGTGGCTACCTCTCGTCACAGCTCATTGCTGAGCAACTACGCAAATCAATAACAGAGTCCATGAACTGGCCATCACTGAGTGGAACCCTGGAGTGCGAGGTGCGCCCGGTGCTTGGGTCTCCCGCCCTAAAGCTGGAAATACAAGGTCTAAGAGAAAGCAGACGTAATTTTGACGAAGAGCAGCTGTTTATTAGCATTCTGCCGACCGTGCGCTTGGGGGACATGACGCTAACGGCGCAGCCAGAAATCACCGGCTCGTTCGACTACGTGTGGTACCAGAGCTTCTACACCAGAGAAACCGCCCGACTGGCCAGTCTCGACCAATCAGAAGGGGAGACGGGCGTTCGAAGGAAGTGCCTCAAAACACTAAAGGCCGTGTGTAGGAACTGCCCCACCCTCCACAAGCTGACCGGCGCACAGCTCAGCAACCTCATCCTGCACATGAGTGAGAAGGAGTTTGATTGGTCAGAGTCTGTGTTCGCTGATAGATTCCAGCAGGCCATCACAGAGCTGATTGGCTACCTGGAGACGGGCTTCCTGCCCAGTTACTTTAAACCCGCAGTGAATCTTCTGCAGGGCTTCACCGAGGACGACATCGACGAGATGGGCTTCATGCTCTACTGCGCCGTGAGCGAGCCTGAGATACTGCTCATATAATGAGCTGGGCTTCTAACACACACACACACACACACTTTGTTTTACATAAAAGAATCTTTTGACATTTGAGTTGATGGTGGTGATGTGTTCACTTTATCTGAAGCTGGTTTAGTGCCACGGCAACCAAAGATGACCAACACCAAATCGTTTCTGACTAAAGTGTTTGAAATCATCCAATAGGAGGACAGAATTGTACAATACCAAACCTGCAGGACAGCAACAAATACAATAGGAAAAGTAAATGTTACATGGGATTTGTTGAATCACTTCTTCACAGGAAGAGAGACGGGTTCCTTTGTCCTTACTACATAAAGAACACTGTGAAGAACCGATGTTCATGTCGTCTTTTCTCTGGAGATAAACACCAAAATGTGTTCTACAAAGGTTTAAAGTCTGGGTTCTTCTTCAGACATGACATCACCATCATGTTATGGAGTGTGCGATCTGATGTGACGAGAACATATAGCCATGAGATGATTAGAGAATTTGTTTGCATTGCACTTTAACAAACTGCTGTACAAATTACAAACAGCACCTTTAAAGCAGGCAGAAATCCAGAGCATTTAAACAGAACCTTATATATTATAGACATTTTAAGCGTGAGCTGCTGTAGACTGGTCCGACCCGAGACACACTCATCAGTGTGAGATACGAATGTGTGTGTTTTGTGCGCTCTTCTCCCTGAACAGCTCACAAGAAACCAGGGGCTGGAAAAATCATGTAGCCACAAATCTATATTAAGTAAATAAAAAGTATTTTGAATAAAGACTCAAGTGCTGTGATTTTGCTTTAATTAAAAAGTCTTGAGTGATAATTTTGTGATTGTTCAGTATTATTTCCTAAGAACCTGTCATGTCATTGAAGGCTTGTTAACGGCTTAATGAGCTGAAGGGTAATTAGCTTAAAGGCGTTAATGTAAAACCAAATGGAATTTGTAGACGGTCCCTTAGCGCTTAAGGGTTTCTATAGAAATAAACAGTTGTTAAAAAACGACGAGTTTATTGGACAATAATAAAGTTGTAGCTGATTGTTTTAGGTGTGAATAACAACAATAGGAAAATATACAAGTGTGTTGTTTAATTAAATTGAACTTTTATTCACTTTAACCAACTGCTAAGATTCCTGTGGATCTTCAAGCTTTCCAGTAGTTAAAAATCATATAATAATAATAATAATCATAATAATAACAATAATAATAATCATAATAATAACAATAATCATAATAATAATAACAATAATAATAATCATAATAATAACAGTAATCATAATAATAATAACAATAAACAATAATAACAATAACAACAACAATAATAATAATAATCATAATAATAATAACAATAATAATCATAATAATAACAATAATCATAATAATAATAACAATAATAATCATAATAATAATAACAATAACAACAACAATAATAATAATAATAATAATAAATGCTTCTTCGTCCAGAGTAAGCAGGAAAATAATTCTGTCTCGAGAGCAAATCAAGATTAGTGCACACCGGCGCGTGCACTGGTGAGTTTAGTGCACTAGTCCTGAATGTCAAACACACCACCGTGCATTCCCCCCACACACACACACACGTCCCCCCTCCCGCGCGGTCACGTGGATTGAGACGACACCAGTTTCAGTTACCGACGTTTGGTCACCGGACGCCTCGTGCTGTTTACTTCTAAACGTGATGCACGGATCTTCACCAGAGCCGGAGTCGGTTCACTGTGTGATTTCAGATCCACGAGTCTGATCCTGTTTGGAGCTTTTTCTCTGTTCCTGACTGAAAGGGAAACGCAATGAATCCGAATCATTCATGCGGTAAACATCCAACGCGTTATGTTTACAATCACTGGAGACGTCACTGATCCTCAGGAAGAGCCGACAAACTGCACTAATAAAGGTATTTCCTATTTATATAGAAACTGTAGGCTAATAACTAGTTATAATAACATCATGATCGGATCTCCAGACTTACTGGCTTTCACAACAGAGACTGATTTCCTGGAACAATCCACAGAATCTCTTGGACTTCCAGCTGATCTGTCTGTTCCTCTGTATCTACACTCAGAAGATGCCTCACCATGGTCAAAGACATCCAGCGTGAGCTTCAATAAGGATTTTATTCTTATATCAGAATTTTCTGAGCAAGTGGGTCCTCAGCCGTTACTAACCATTCCGGACGACGACAAGACATGTGGCTCGTTTGATCTGAACCGCTTCTCGCTCAGGATAATGTCAGTGGACTATCAGACCACGTTCGCTGGTCCTGCCGGTGGCGCACATGCTAAACTGAACTTCGTAGAAGACTCTAAAGTGGTGCTGGGAGATTCTAGAGAAGGAGCCTATGCCTATGTGCACCATTTGACACTGTATGACCTGGAAGCTCGAGGGTTTGTCCGGCCTTTCTGCATGGCCTACGTGTCGTCTGAAGAGGAAAAAATCATGCATGGTTTTCGGCATCTGTCTGCAATGTTCTCCAAAGCTTCTGAGTGTCTGAAGACTGGAAATAGGAAGAACTTTGCCAACGAAGTGGACAAAAAACTCTCAGACTTGGAATATACTAGATTAATACTGCTGGGGGAGATGAACAAAGATAGGCTTAGTAAAGTCCAAGCTGGTGTGAAGAAGGGAAAGGAAACGAATAGTGGAGCTACGCAGGAAAGGGAAAATGAAGATAACAGGAACAACGGAATGTTGCTGACCACAACCGAAGAGGAATTGAAAGAGAAAGAAAGATGTAGACTGTCGTTTATGGAAGTTGATAGAAACAACAGAATGCCAGGACCTGATAAAAGGGGAAATGAACCAGAATGTGACTTGGTTTATAAAAACCGTCACAAGCTGAAAAACAAATCAGAAAAAGATCAAGTATCTGAGCAGCCCAAGGAAACCAAGGAAGGTCAGAGTGCAGCATGTAAGTCAGTCATGTGGGCTAATAAAGCAGAGGAGTTGGCTCATGTGGAAAAAGCCATTAAGGAACACAGAGGTCTTTTAAAACAAATCACTTCCTACCCAAACAGGAAGCTCAGAGACCCACAGTTCTTGCCATATGAGCCAGATGATGCCTTTCATTCTCTAGACTCTAATCTAGACCCCAACATGCTGTCCAACATCCAGAGCCCAGAATCAAAGGGGGAATGCAACAATTGCTCACATGCCCCTTTACACACTCCACAACTGGTGAGCTTGAGCATGTGTCGACAGTTTGACAAGCGTCTGAAGAATCTGGATGAGCTGTGTGACGAGTACTTCCTGCAGCAGGCGCTGAAACAGCTCCACTCCATCGAGAGGAGTTTTCGTGGAGACAACAGCCGCCTCCTCTCAAAGCAACAGACTCAAATCTTGCTCAGTCACCTAAAGTCCACGAATTTCCTATTTGAAGATGTGTGTGACTTGGAGGCAGAGATGAGTCAGCAGTTATCCAGATTGCAACCTCGATCAGCACGGCTTCCTCCTGTTTCTCCACTACACAGCGAACCTGTAAGTCTAGACTCTTACACGTCATGTGTGGAAATGGTGCCAATCAGGCTCGAGCTCCGACAGAACGGACCAGACTCTGTTCCAACGTCACCATGTGATGAACTTCCGTTGACACCAAACTTCTCAAAGGAAGGCAACTGCAAGAATGACGAGGTTTCTGTGCAGATGAAGGATAGCATCAGCAGTGGAGAGAGTATCGAGGTGCTAGCAACGGAGAAGTCCTTTAAAACTCATTCTCCATTTTATGTCACGGAAACAATTCCGCAGAGACCAACGGTGTCTTTTGAAGGACGAAAAAACACAGCAGTCACTCAACGGACAATCAGCGAGGATAGCATCGAGGTGCTTAACTTTACAGATTCGATCATACCGGACGATCTGAGGGCTTCATGCCCTACTGCCATCTATGAGGAAACCCCAGAGCATGCTGGAGAACAGAATGATGATCACATGCACAGTGCTGAAGATGTTTTGGTTCAGTGCAAAGAAAAACAGCAGGAATGGCAGAGCTCCCCCAACAGCCCTACTTTAGTCATAAACCCACCAGAACCTCACATGAGCTTGGATTTGTGTACCTTTGGTGCTCATTCTCCTGTAAGTGAACAAGGCTCTCTACAAGACAGACCTTTCTTATTTACACCAGATGAGCTGTCAGACTGCACCAGTTACCGTAGCCTTGGCTCCACAGGATCTACATTGTCTCTTGATTTCCGTGGGGAAAAAAGTACAGCCAGGAGTCGGAGAAAGTGCGCCAGGTTGGGACACGCGGCTCTGAATTTCTTACGGCAGTTTCCGTTCGCTCGACACGCCGTGTATAGCTTGTTGATTGGCCGAACGGTGGTGGTACTGGGCAGTGACGAAAGAGCGGTCAGACAGATGGTCAGAGCACTTACCATGTATACACCACATCTAGGGAGGTGCAGAGAAAACATCCAGCCCTGGACATCCAGCCCTTTACAGATTACTGACCTGCTAACCTGGAAACTCGTCGGCTACAACAGGTACGTTTAAAGCCAAGACACACTCGTCTGTGTAATACAGAAACATTCTCGTGTAAACGTAAAGTTAGGACTGGTTTCATCAGCAGCTCCACAGCTCTGACTAATGACAGGCTTTTTCACTTCTATAGAGAAAAGGAGAGACTTTAGTAAAAGAGGAATAAAATAAATTGTATTGCTGTTGTAGGAAAATCTTCAGCTTCGTGCCAAATCATTACTGTTTATTTCTGATCAAACTCAAGTTTTTATTAAATGACTGATTATGTCGTCAGTGACTGCAGACTTCTACCAAACAATATCTACAGTATATATTAATTCTTTATTAACGTAACCCTCTTTTTCCAGATCGGCTTTTCCTTCATCTCTCAGTGTGCCTCCTTCGCTAGTTCGCTTTAGTCGGTACCTCAGTGTACTGGATGTGGACCAGAAGACCTTACGCTGCCCGGCGTATAAAGGTTCTCTGATTTGTCCGTTGTTGGATGCGAGGACTCACGCCATGCGTGGCACCACCTACTTCCTGTATGCACAGAGTACAATCAACCAGCTTGTATCTAGAGCGTTCCTTTTCACGTTCTCTCAGGAGCTCCAGCATCCCAGCAACCCGAGCGTAGAGGTCAGGCCCGAGCACGTCCTCGGAGAGTTCCATAACGATGACCTGAAGATCTTCCGCTATCTTTCAGACCTCATCACGCAACATGTGACGGGAACATCGCCCCCGGTCCTGAGATTCAGCTACACCGCTAGCACAGTTTTTAAAATCTGACACTGAAAATGACAAAACACTGCTATCCTGCTGCTAGCCTAGCATAACAAAGTTCTTTTAAGTTTGTTTATTTATTGCTTTTTAGACTGTTTAAACTCAATAATGCAAAAATCATGAAGTAAACTTGGACCTAATGCTGTCTAATCATTGCCTGCTTGGATTCTACAGTGTGTGTAGTATTTTATTATAGCCTTAGCTACAAAAGGTTCGAGAACTCCTGGCCTAATTTCTCCATCCGCTGGAGACACGCAGTAATCTCAGAGTACACAGCAATCCTAAAGCCCCCAAATCCACATATCCTTGTGATTATTTTATTGACTGCCAGAATAGATGGACATGTGCTTGTGGTGTTGGGGAAAAGCTCACATGGCAGCATCCTCACGTTTAATGCACACTTGATAGGTATGCTTGAGAACTTTGAAGATATCGTGTGCTGTGTAACGTCTCTAGAGACGGCGCACAAACACCAAACAGGGAAGTGAAACTAAATACTACGAATTAGTTCAACTTGTAAAAACCGGCTTGATGTTATTAAGTACGGCTGTAACTTCATCCGAATATCCGATCGGCCAATCACGTGGCAGCAGAACCCATGTGGATCAGTCAGTTCCAGTACTGAGCCAGGTGATGTTCATCTACTCGAGGTGCTGACAGGAGTGGATCCAGATGTGGCCTCCTGCTCTTCTGGGTGTCTTGTATCTGCTTCAAGCTTTGACTTGTTGTGTGTTTGGAGGTGTTCATCATCCCCACAGTTATAAAACCTTCCTGTCACCTCGATCCAGTCGACCCGTTCTGTTCTAGAGATCAGCTCATTACACTCAGGCACAGATGGCTGAATCTGCATGAGGTTTTGTCTTTGCTGCTGCTACATGATTGGCTGATTATAGACTTGTCCTCATGAGCAGGTGTAGACGTGTACAGTGTAGATCACGATATGATACTGAACACTTTTAATTTTGCATGTTTAGAGAAAATTATGATGAAGTACAAGAGGACGTGTGTGTGTGTGTGTGTGTGTGTGTGTGTGTATTTAAACTACAGCTCAGCACAAGACTGTGTTAAACACTGGTGTGTGTGTGTGTGTGTGTGTTGTAGACTTCACACGAGAGAGATGTTCAGAGCGACGGCTAAAACAAACAGGTTTTAATGTATTATTGCTACGAGAGTTTATTTAAATAAAAAGTGCCTTGTGTTTAATGTTTTTTCCCCTCAGTGAAGTGACTTCAGAATGAATTTCAGAAGAAATTTCTCAGCCGTTTTCTGGATTTATAAAATAGAGGGGAAAAAAAAACCCCCCACGACAGATGAGTTTTCTTCTAGGTGACCTGCTCCTGCGATGTCTTTACGTCCGTTAGCTCACGAGATCAAGTCTTGTGAATTCACAGGTCAAAGTTCACTGAGAAATAATAATCAGCTCGAAGCAGAATTGGCAGAAACAAACCCTCTCTTTTCACTGCCCACATTCACCAGTGAGCTTTTGGTGTAGTCACATGTAGTGTTCAGGTGTCCCCTGGTACAGCTGTACGGTGAACAACGTCGCCTCACAAACACACGACTGATTTAGAGCCGTCTGAATGTCCATATGTCAATAATCACAAAAAGCTCATCTAAACATTCGTGTTATAAAGGAATCAGTTATAAAAAGTTATATAAAATGAGACTGGACATATTTACCTCTGTATTACAGGCTCCATGTTGAAATAACTGATGCAGCGACACGCTATAAAACATGTTTAGGGAAGCAGATGATAGTCAACAAAACTTTTATTACATCTTTTTTTACAAACTATAAACTGTACAAACAAACATTAGAAACATGACTGTTGTCTTAAAATAAACAGTCTTATAACTGTAACCTCTGATCACTTCTGACTGACCGCACTGTCGCACACACACACACACACACACACACAGACACACGCGCACGCACACAGACTCTCTACTGATGCAGACCCCACTGATTCATCTGCATGAGGATTTGCTGCTTCTCCACACTCAGACTCGACCCCTACACAAAAGAGAAGCAAAGACAAAATCAAATTTTAATTCAATTCTGAAACTTTACTGCTGAAATTACTGCTGCTGCTCTATTTTACTGGAGCACACACTTTTAACACACACCCACACACACACCCACACACACCCACACACACACCCACACACACACCCCATGCATGTAGCACAGTCACATGACTGAGTTGCATCTTCATACCTAGTATCTACGGATCACCAGAACATTACCAAGATACTTTAATACACAGATCATGTAGGTTTCTATTGAACAGCTACAAATAAATAAATCATTAGCATAGTGGTGAGTCGTCAAAGAGTTTTGTGACATTAGATCTACTGAGAAATTGTGTGTTTCGTGCATAAAATTATCACCTAAATACATTCCTGAGTACAATTAAGGATCTGGGGGAAATATTTACTGCATCAGAAGGTTGTTGTTTAGCTGAAGAAACATTCTCAGAGTAAAAAGGAAGTCTGCTTAAAAGACTGGTTTATACGTGACGCCTCCTCGACGGTCCAAACATCTGGAGGACTGAAGTATCATCCACTATACATCAGAGACCAAACGTCTGTGTGGTCAGTGTTAAGTGTTTCTCTCTCACACACACACACACACACACACACACACACACACGAGCTCCATTAAAACCTCCTGATGTTGTCGTGATTGTCTTCTTGAACATTTTACTCTCGAAAGCATTTACAAATCCAGAAGCTCGTTTTTGAGGACGTG
>NC_083483.1:817101-822101 GCF_030014155.1 Tachysurus vachellii | reverse complement strand
ACAACAAGACTACACACTACACAACAACAAGACTACACACTACACAACAGGCTACACAACAACAAGACTACACACTACACAACAACAAGACTACACACTACACAACAGGCTACACAACAACAAGACTACACACTACACAACGACAAGACTACACACTACACAACGACAAGACTACACACTACACAACAACAAGACTACACACTACACAACAGGCTACACAATAACAAGACTACACGCTACACAACGACAAGACTACACACTACACAACAACAAGACTACACACTACACAACAACAAGACTACACACTACACAACAACAAGACTACACACTACACAACAGGCTACACAACAACAAGACTACACACTACACAACAACAAGACTACACACTACACAACAACACACTGTTCTCTCTCTCGGTCTCACTTTTTGAAAGCTTTTGGGAATCTGGATCCTGGAAGTACGATGGAGCTCACAGAGGATTCCTGTGGCGGTGTCCCTGGTCCTCTAAAACACCAGAACATGTAACACACGGTCAGTCTGGGTGTTCACACCACACCCACAACGCACAAATCAGCTCGGGGCAACTCACGATAAGGAAGCTGTAGTCGGGTTCCGGTAAACAGGAGCCCTCTGGACCGCAAGACGACTGGTTGGCAAATTTCAGGACTTTTATCCAGCTTTCAGCCTATAAGGCAAATAAAAATCAACATACCAGGACACTTTATATGAATATTTATAAGGGGGCTGAGCTTTAAACTTCCCACATCACACACAATGACTGAGTGCTGAACGAGTGTGATGCAGCGGCGCTTTAATGTTTTAGTCTCTGTACACTCTGATGTCACAGATCAGCTTTAACATGAACACTGATCCAGGTGTCAGCGCCGTCATCTCAGAAATCACCGACTAACTGAGACACAACTCTGGAGCTTTGTGTTTGATGTACAGTCTTACTCACGTGTGTAAACACTGCGCTGTTACAGTTCAGGACACGAAGCGCAAACTTTATCACCTCTTGGCTTTTCAGAAGGTTGGATCCTCCTACAAACACACAACAACCAGCTCAGAACACACACTAACCACCTCGTGTGGATCCTTCAGCAATGAAACACTTTATTTTAGAAATAAAATGTTTGTTGTGTTTAAGTTCATTATTTACCTTCAATTGTTGTCCATGTGCTGCTTAATAAAGGATCCATCTGGACCGTGTGGACGTTTTGAACATGAGGAATGAACTCGACTTGAGGTGGGTGTGGTATTCCGTTGGGGGCGTGGCCAAACATGAATATTCTGAGGTAGGCACCAAACTGGGCAGGGCTAAGCCTAGAGGCAGGGCACGAGGAGTTGTACATGGGGCTGAGCAAAGAGTCGGCCGCACCGGCATAATCACCAACCTACACACACAGACAGACAGACAGACACACACACACGCACACAGACAGACAGACAGACAGAGACAGACACACACACACAGACAGAGACAGACACACACACACAGACAGAGACAGACACACACACAGACAGAGACAGACACACACACAGACAGAGACAGACACACACACAGACAGAGACAGACACACACACAGACAGAGACAGACACACACACAGACAGAGACAGACACACACACAGACAGAGACAGACACACACACAGACAGAGACAGACACACACACAGACAGAGACAGACACACACACACACAGAGACAGACACACACACACACAGAGACAGACACACACACACACAGAGACAGACACACACACACACAGAGACAGACACACACACACACAGAGACAGACACACACACACACACAGAGACAGACACACACACACACACAGACAGACACACACACACACAGACAGACAGACACACACACACACAGACAGACACACACACACACAGACAGACAGACACACACACACACAGACAGACACACACACACACACAGACAGACACACACACAGACAGACAGACACACACACACACACACAGACAGACAGACACACACACACAGAGAGACAGACACACACACACACAGAGAGACAGACACACACACACACACACAGAGAGACAGACACACACACACAGACAGACACACACACACACAGAGACAGACACACACACAGAGACAGACGGTTAATGCTAGCAAAATTACAGCACAGAAATAGTATCTTGTGCATTGATCCATGTTTTCTCTGTATCTCTGTGGGTTCCTCCCTCTTCCCAACATTAATGTCCATCACATCTTCACTCAGTGTTCTCAGTACTCAGAGCTGCTGTTATTCTCAGTAGAAGTGTACAGGAAACGGACTCGTTAACAAGTGACCAATAACTGGATGTTAAGTCAGAAGTGATAAATACCTTGCACAAGTAAAGTGGAACCCAGTCTCTCATCATCTGCAGCCTTCAGCAGAGAAAAGAAGAAGAAAACAACAATCTTTACAGTTCAGTGAGAGACACTGTGATTAATGTTCAGTCACATTACTGCGACTCACTTAGCAGCGTTGTCACTTTTCACCACTCTGAGGTAGCGAGCCAGCTCACGATACCTGAAGAGCAGAAATACACTAAACTGAAAGGAGTTAAAGTGAGTGTGTGTTGTGAAGCCTGACTCTGACCTGGTTATATACATTAATGTTCTATCAAACTGGACAAATGTCACTAAAAAAGTACTTAAACATGTCACATCACATGACACACTGTATTTGTATCGTATCTTCTCCAGCAGAGTGAAAGCCTCACGATCTCCGACATGCAGAGTGAATGAACCTGTTCTGCTGCTGGAGTTTAAGAACCCGGGTTCTGACCACCACCAGTTCTTCCTCCAGCGTCTCCGGGCGTCTGCCTTTGACGTGCCTCACCCCGGTGATGTTCTGCCCCTTCAGCACCGCTGAGAGCAAAGGGTCGTCCCAGGGAAGCACGTTCAGGCTAAAACAAAGGGAGAGATACGTCTTATTCCTATTAATGTTTTCAGTAAGAATGTTCTGGGTCTTTAAGAAGGGTTCAGTGTTCCCAAGATGAGATGGGAGTTTCAGGAATTACACACGGGTGCACTTTATTTATTTATTTATTTATTTATTTATTTAATTTTTTTTTAAAAAACTTTTTATTTTTTTAATTTTTACCCGTTTCTGAATTTCCTGAAGTCAGGAGGAAGCGGAAGAATCTGGAAGAAGTCCTGCAGTTGCTTGACGAAGGAGGTGGGAAAGTCGGCATCGACTAAGAAAACCTGCACCATTGACATGGCTCTGAAACACAAACACACTGTTCACAAACCAAACACCATCACAAACAGCATTCAGGAGTGAACTCACAGCAGTTAGATTGTTTAACCAGCTAATACACAAACACACACACAGACACACACACACAGACACACACACACAGACACACACACACAGACACACACACACAGACACACACACAGACACACAGACACACACAGAATCTCACAGACACAATCTCACAGACACACACACAAAGACACAATCTCACAGACACACACACAAAGACACAATCTCACAGACACACACACACAATCTCACAGACACACACACACAATCTCACAGACACACACACACAATCTCACAGACACACACACACAATCTCACAGACACACACACACAATCTCACAGACACACACACACAATCTCACAGACACACACACACAATCTCACAGACACACACACACAATCTCACAGACACACACAATCTCACAGACACACACACTCACAGACACACACACTCACAGACACACACACTCACAGACACACACACTCACAGACACACACACTCACAGACACACACACTCACAGACACACACACTCACAGACACACACACTCACAGACACACACACTCACAGACACACACACACTCACAGACACACACACTCACAGACACACACACACACAGACACACACTCACAGACACACACTCACAGACACACACACACACACAGACACACACACACACAGACACACACACACACACAGACACACACACACACAGACACACACACACAGACACACACACACACACACACACACACACACACACACACACACACACACACACACACACACACACACACACAGAGACACACACACAGAGACACACACACAGACACACACAGACATTTCAGTTAGATTGTTTAACCAGCTAACGTTAGTCAATTGAAGAACGATTACTGAAGAACCGTAAAAGGTAACGGAGCCGTTTTGTGGTCCGCTGAAGTCTAACTGTGTCTAAAATCCTAACAGAGAACAAACGATTCCCAATCAGCCGTCAGTGAGCTTCAGTCTGCATCACTTACAGATTACAGCACCACAAAACTAATAAACATCTGCCTTAGACTGCATGACATTAATGCATTATTATCAGCTTTAACCAAGGAATATTGACTGATTAAAGGTGAACCGGCCCTGGATGATGTCATCAGGTTCACGACAGATTATATTGTACAATTTATAACATTCACCTCCAAAACAGTTCCAGCAGGACGTGTGAAATCGCCAGGGCATGTAGGGTTCTGTCGGGGGGGAAAAACTTGTCAGTTTTAAAAGCATTACGGATCATTGTTAAGACCACCGCAGTGTCATTATTAAGACCACCGCAGACTCTCAGTCACTCAAATCTACACTGTAGCGTGTTTATAACTCTCACACGAACAAACAGAGAGATGGGAGCTGAAGTCTGGGGTGGAGCTCAAGATGAAATTATTTATAAGTGCAGGAAGAAAATCTCTCAAGATGTTTAAACAGAACCTCGTCCACATTAACGCACATCTCACATGTTCAGTGTTCTGGTGTGTGTTAAATGATGAAGAGTTACAGATCTACACAAATGTTTGATTTGCTGCTGGTTTATATTTCTATCTGTAACAAACACAACATCAGTAAGTTTTAAACAGATTTCAGGTCAGTTCAGGAAGAAGGACCAGATTTCACCACATGGTCAGTAAATGAGTGTGTAAACGATTCCCACATTAACACAGAGGTAACT
>NC_083483.1:792101-812101 GCF_030014155.1 Tachysurus vachellii | reverse complement strand
ACACACAGTGACACACACACACTGACACACACACACTGACACACACACACACACTGACACACACACAGTGACACGCACACACAGTGACACGCACACACAGTGACACGCACACACACAGTGACACACACAGTGACACACAGTGACACACACAGTGACACACACACACACACAGTGACACACACACAGTGACACACATACAGTGACACACATACAGTGACACACATACAGTGACACACATACAGTGACACACATACAGTGACACACACACACACATGCACACAGACAGACACAGACACACACACACAGACACACACACATAGACAGACACAGACACACAGAGACACACAGACAGACACAGACACACACACAGAGACACACAGAGACAGACAGACACACAGACAGAAACACACACAGACACACACACAGACACACACACACACAGACACACACAGACACACACAGACACTCTATATAAATACACAGCAGTTGAATCCTTTGTTATACAGATAAACACTTTAATTGATTCGACGTGTCATGAATCAGCTCAGCTGACTCGACTCGGTTTATCGCTCCCACGACGTGACTCCACTCCGACCTGCTGGATCTCTGTCTCAGGTTCGTGATGTTTCTCCCAGGGGGGCGGCGTCTCTTGTGCAGGCATGAACTCCAGCCACTGCTTATAAAAACCACGGAACCCGTTGATCTTTTCCAAATATGTCTTCTTGGTTTTATACTAGGGAGAAAAGAGAGGGAGAACAAACAACATGAGCTCCTGTAGTTAGTTAAGATCAATCGTTCAGCTGAAAATGAAACAGAAAAAATGTTTTGGATTAGAAATTGACTGAGATGTGAAACATTTTATTATAGTTATCGACATGTGGTCATGATTTACAGGTCATATACATATCTATACCCCGTCTTCTGATTTACCCACATGTGCAACAGCCAGACAATAAAACAGAGAAGATAAGATGAAGCTCTAGAGAAAGGAGTGAAAGGAGATTTGTGAAGTGAAGTTTGAGCTGCTTTGGTGTGAGGTTGTAGAAGTTACAGGGATGTTGTGTGTGTGATTTCTGTCCAGCCTTAAAGAATAAACAAAGCTAGAGAGAATAACCTCAAACTCTGGATTGAAATTTGCATATGTAAATTAGGGTCATGTGGAGCAGAGACCTGGTCGTAGGTGGGCGGGTACCGTGACGCAAACTCCAGCTGATTGATGATGACATCATTGGGTGCAACCTGTAACTGGTGCATTTGGTGCAGCAGCTCGTGCAGCCAGACGTAGTCCAGACGGCGTGTGGCCTGACCAATCAGAGCGCTGAACACGTGAGCGTTCGCTCTCACACTGCAGGCCTGACAAACAAACAAACAAACAAACAAGTAAATAAATATTTATAACACACACACACCACACTACATACACACACAACACACACACTACACTACACTACACACACAACACACTACACACACACAGCTGTAGATGCTGTTCAGACCTGCATGTCAGTGAGGAGCTGGAGTCCGTCCCTCTGTGTGCGACAGGCCAGAGCCAAGCTGCAGAAGGTCTGAGTGTTTACATGCAGCTTCCTCTCCAGCATGAGCGCCTTCAGGGCCTGAAGCAGAGGTAACGAGACAGAAGTTTATATAAACTAATAACAGAATGTATTTACAGTGTTTACGCCACCTGAGCGCTCAGTTTTCCCAATGCTAACCCATCCTGACCTTGGCTCCCTCCACGTCTCCGGCTCTCGCAGCTCTCCTGATGAGCGTGTTGAAGAAACCCACATCCAGCCGGACTCCGCTCTGTTTGGCCACATCCATCAGGCTGCGTACTGATTGGCTGCTGGGCTCCGTCACGTCAGCCAACAGCGTGAGAGTCTTGATGCTGGGCTTCAAGCCATCGCTAAACATTTTGTTCAGAAAGCCGTCGAGGTTTCCGATCAGGGCCAGCCGATCAGACGCGGTGCTTGCTGTCGCCAAGGCGACCACGTCTGAGTGACAGGTACTCGGGTCCAGCAGGTTCGGAACTGACTGCGACGTCGACGCTGATTTTATCGCTAGTGTCAGACGTGATGACGAGGAAACGGGAATCGGCTGAGTTTGTGTCGAGTCCGAGTGAAGAGTCGACTGCGTGAGATCAGACGGCGTGCCGGACAGAACACGCCTCTCTAACGCGTCCACGTCTAACGGCTCCGGGTCACACCGGGTCCTCTCTCTCAGCCTCGACCTCTGACCTTTACCCTGAGCTGTGAGCTGTGTCTCCTCCCTCCCCCTCAGGAGTAATGTAGAAGCCAAGGCAGGATCACCAATCCCACAATCCCTTGCAGCACGAAGGAGGATGTTATAGTTCTGAGCATCTGGTTTTATACCAGCACTAAGCATCTGGTGCCAAACCTGCAGGATGAGAGAACTTTAATAAGCAAATACAAGAACCATACTGTGTGTGTGTGTGTGTATGTGTGTGTGTGTGTGTGTGTGTGTACCTGTAGTGCCAGTCTGAAGCCCTGCTCTTTGTCCTCCACGCAGCACATCAACAAGTACTGAAATGTCTCTTGTGTGATGGCCTGTCTGCTCTGAAGCATCTCCTACACACACACACACACACACACACACACACATTTTTGTAAGCAAATACACAAAGAGATACTGCACTAAATAGTTTGCACAGTTTCTTATCCAGCTGTGGAATGAAAATAAACCGCTGGATCACATGACATACAAAAAGGTTTCTTTACCCGCAGCACTTGAAAACAAGCCTTCAGGTCTCCGGCCCGTGCCAGCGTTTTGAGCAGTGCATGATGGGTAATGGCGTTGAGAGGGATGTTCTTCCTGTTCAGTTCCTGACGTAGCTTTAGCGCCTGCTCCAGAGCTGACTGTTTCCATGGAGACTCAGCACAAGCGTTGAACAGAGCAGTGTACGAGGCGTCTGATGGCTCCAAACCTCGCTTCTTCATCTGAGGGGAAACACGTCAGACTTTACACAGATCACATGCAGAACAAATGTGTAGCACGGTGTGTGTGTGTGTGTGTGTGTGTGTGTTAACTCACATCATTGTAAAGTTTAAAGGCTTTTTTGATGTATCCTGCTCGTCCACATCCTCCAATCAGCACCGTGTAGTTATATTCCTCCGGCTGCAGTCGCTCCACTTTCAGCATCTCCATCTCAAACAGCGCCAATGCCTCGGATAACTGTGGCAGAGAGGGAGTGAGAGAGATAGAGAGAGAGAGAGAGAGAGAGAGAGAGAGAGAGAGAGAGAGAGAGAGAGAGAGTGTGTGAGAGAGAGGGAGAGAGGGAGAGGAAGAGAGAGAGAGAGAGTGTGAGAGAGAGGGAGAGAGGGAGAGGGAGAGAGAGAGAGAGAGAGAGAGAGAGAGGGTGAGGTGGAGGGAGGGTGGGTGAGGAGGGTGAGGAGGGGGGAGGGAGGGTGAGGGGGGGGAGGGTGAGGAGGGGGAGGGGGGTTGGGGAGAGGGGGAGGGGGGTTGGGGAGAGGGGGAGGGGGGTTGGGGAGAGGGGGAGGGGGGTTGGGGAGAGGGGGAGGGGGGGAGAGAGGAAGAGAAAGAGAGAGAGAGGGAGAGAGTGTGAGAGAGAGAGTATTGCTAACAGCTGGTGGACCTGGGATTCGAACTCACAACCTTTAACCCTTATACGATGACTGTGAGTCTGTTCTAGAGTTAAGTTGTTGTACAGAGACAGAATGAAGTCACATGTATATAAATATATAATAAATCTCAGGCTCTCACTTTGTGTTTCTTCAGTAGTTTTTTGCACTGCAGTAAGTACCAGTACGGTGTGTTACTCTTGGTTCTGGGCCGGAAGTTCGGGTCCGGTTCGTCCTGCTCCACTTCAGCGTCTGTGTGTTTAGAGTCCTGTAACTCTGCAGAGGACTTCAGGTAACTCATCCTGGACGAGAAGCTTCCAGAATGATCCCCAAACTGGACATCATCTAATTCTCCTGTTGGGTTTGGAACATTAGCGAACTTTCTCCAAGAGATCTGACACAAATACGTGGAGTTACAGATGAAGGGCTGAGTGTTTCTGATATTTACTGAACCTCCAGGACGAGTAAAGGACAAGACACGACTCAACATCATCATTACTGTCTATAACACACAAGACCAACACTGTATAGAACACTAAACACCACTGTATATAACACACGGCTCAACATCATCATTACTGTCTATAACACACAAGACCAACACTGTATAGAACACTAAAGATCACTGTATAGAACACTAAACACCACTTTATATAACACACGACTCAACATCATCATTACTGTCTATAACACTAAACCTAAACACCACTGTATGTAACACCACGACACTGGAGGTAAACACGTGGGTATCTCAGTTCCGGTTCATGTTGATGGACTCAGACATAACAAATCGATAGACAGAATTCCGCGTTCACGTTTCTACTTTAACTTAATAATTAAACCTGTCGTTAACTGTATTATTATTTACACCTAAACATTGCAGGCCGTCAGAGGACGCAGTGAAATCATCTCTGTACAAAGTTTTAAAAGCTTCTGATCGATATGTTTGAGTTTAATTAGTAGGACTGGCTGGAAATCTTGTTTTGTTGTTGTTACAGCGTCGCTTCTGTGAGCGACACACACCATAGATATATACACTAGATAGATATACACACACACCATAGATATATACACTAGATAGATATACACACACACCATAGATATATACACTAGATAGATATACACACACACCATAGATATATACACTAGATAGATATACACACACACCATAGATATATACACTAGATAGATATACACACACACCATAGATATATACACTAGATAGATACACACACACCATAGATATATACACTAGATAGATATACACACACACCATAGATATATACACTAGATAGATATACACACACACCATAGATATATACACTAGATAGATATACACACACACCATAGATATATACACTAGATAGATATACACACACACCATAGATATATACACTAGATAGATATACACACACACCATAGATATATACACTAGATAGATATACACACACACCATAGATATATACACTAGATAGATATACACACACACCATAGATATATACACTAGATAGATACACACACACCATAGATATATACACTAGATAGATATACACACACACCATAGATATATACACTAGATAGATATACACACACACCATAGATATATACACTAGATAGATATACACACACACCATAGATATATACACTAGATAGATATACACACACACCATAGATATATACACTAGATAGATATACACACACACCATAGATATATACACTAGATAGATATACACACACACCATAGATATATACACTAGATAGATATACACACACACCATAGATATATACACTAGATAGATATACACACACACACCATAGATATATACACTAGATAGATATACACACACACACCATAGATATATACACTAGATAGATATACACACACACCATAGATATATACACTAGATAGATATACACACACACCATAGATATATACACTAGATAGATATACACACACACCATAGATATATACACTAGATAGATATACACACACACCATAGATATATACACTAGATAGATATACACACACACCATAGATATATACACTAGATAGATATACACACACACCATAGATATATACACTAGATAGATATACACACACACCATAGATATATACACTAGATAGATATACACTATACACACCATAGATATATACACACACCATAGATATATACACTAGATAGATATACACTATACACACCATAGATATATACACACACCATAGATATATACACTAGATAGATATACACACACACACCATAGATATATACACACACCATAGATATATACACTAGATAGATACACACACACACCATAGATATATACACTAGATAGATATACACACACACCATAGATATATACACTAGATAGATATACACACACCATAGATATATACACTAGATAGATATACACACACCATAGATATATACACTAGATAGATATACACACACCATAGATATATACACTAGATAGATATACACACACACACCATAGATATATACACTAGATAGATATACACACACACCATAGATATATACACTAGATAGATATACACACACACCATAGATATATACACTAGATAGATATACACACACACCATAGATATATACACTAGATAGATATACACACACACCATAGATATATACACTAGATAGATATACACACACACCATAGATATATACACTAGATAGATATACACACACACCATAGATATATACACTAGATAGATATACACACACACCATAGATATATACACTAGATAGATATACACACACACCATAGATATATACACTAGATAGATATACACACACACCATAGATATATACACTAGATGTCGCATTGGGGTCCTAAAAATGCGTCAAAACCGCCGCCATCTTTGTACAGTGCTCCTTTACCTCAAATGCACGGACGATGCCGGACTTCTGTGCTGTGTTTGGTTGTTCAAATGAAATAAATCTAAAAACCAGACAGTAAGGGATTACATTACACAAGTGAGAATGTGTTTTATAATACTGAATGTTAGGAAATTATATTTCTGGTTCCGTTGGTTTGTTTTAGTCCTTGGTTAATGACCACAGCTAATCCATGTTAGTTACTCATTAGTTTTTGACAATGTTTGTAGATTCCGAAGCTCTTAATAAGGACATTAAAAATTGACCCATGTTTTTTTTTTGCTTAAAGGTGAAAAGACCCAACTTTATGTATGTTCTGTAAGATTCTCTTATCTGTCAATCATATTTTATTAGATTGTCCTGGACTTAACACAAGCAGAATGATCTTTTATCAAGTTACTTCAGTTAAAGACTTACATTACATGTTAATAAAAAAAATGTATAATATGACTTCATTCATTCATTCATTCATTCACTCATTCATCTTCTACCGCTTATCCGAACTACCTCGGGTCACGGGGAGCCTGTGCCTATCTCAGGCGTCATCGGGCATCAAGGCAGGATACACCCTGGACGGAGTGCCAACCCATCGCAGGGCACACACACACACACACACACACACACACACACACACACACACACACACACACACACACACACACACACACACACACACACACACACTCTCATTCACTCACACAATCACACACTACGGACAATTTTCCAGAGATGCCAATCAACCTACCATGCATGTCTTTGGACCGGGGGAGGAAACCGGAGTACCCGGAGGAAACCCCCATAATACGACTTACTGTTTATATTTGTTTTGTTTTTATTGTATTTATAAGATATTTGTGTTTTTGTAATTGGATTTTTGCCTTGAAAATAGCTTTTGATTGCTGACATGGTATTAAATAAAATAATCTGAATCTGAATCTGTTTGTAGATTCCCAAGTGATAAACAGAGACGTCAGTCATGGACAAGTTGCAGGGAAACTAAACACTTAGTTTTAATGTTTAACTCATCTGACGGTCCTGGTAGGATGTCACCAGTTAGGTTGGCAGTGTAACACACAAGTTCAGCCTCAAAGTCAAACTTGTGGGTTTTTTTGGTTTATGTGACTTTACTTATTTAATGTGGCAAAAATATTGCGGGAAAAGAATAACTAAAAGATTCAACAGTCTTTGGCACCTCAACTATCTAACTTTCACATTATGTTCCTCTCAAATTTGTGATTTGCTTCCACCTGCAAATTACTTTGTGTATCATATTTAATAAACCAATCCAATTTAAATGTTTAAATGAACATGTATAGTCACACCATTGTAGCAGTGTTACATGCAGTAGGCTATAAGGTAAGTAGTGATTGTTCATATGAAGTTTACTCAAGTGGAAGAATGTAAGTAATAAACTTACACCTACTAGCACTATGTATTATATTGTGAAAAAGTAGATTATCTTAATATCAAAACCTTAAACCTTTGGAACGAACCAAAAAAAATAGAAAATGAAATTCATGACGATTTATAGTGATTTTATTTCTTTGCCTACATTGACGCTGATGCATTAGGAGGAGGGGGTCCCCTGTACCAAGATGGCGGCTCAGTTGACGCATTCGTTCCAATGTACTGCTGTATACAAGGCGACATCTATGGACACACACACACATATCATACACACACACACACACACATATCATACACACACACACTCCTGCCACCTAGCGGCACGGAGTCATGGCTTGTTACACGCAACTGAACTCATTAATGCATCGTTTTTAATACAAGTGTAAAATTTATAGCACTTATAACTTTATTTATCTGCTTTTCTACATTAAATATCACACGACGTTTTGTTTACTCCAGTATAAATTCTTTAAAAATAACATTTCCTATGAATTAATGCAGTTGTATTAAACTATTAGGTCTCAAATAAAATGAATGATTTTCTTTTTGCATTTATATTTTCAATCATTTTGAAATAAACCAGATTTTTATTTCTTTTCCAAAAGCAACCAACACAAACATCCCCTTATTCCTGTGTATGAGGTGAGGACTGAATCGTCACCCACAGGGGATCTGCAGCGTTACGTGTCATGTTTCATTATGATTACTAACTAAAACAGTCACCAAGAACAACTATGACTATGAAGGTGTTTGAACGCTGCAGCTTATTGTTTCTTATTAGTTTCCCTTTAGTTCGTCTTCAAGACAAAACACTGACTGTTGTATAATAAAGAGCAAATTTATTTCATGTGTAATGTGATTTTGGCACCGTTAGAAGTCTGAATCTCACTTCTGTTCATTTTAATCCATTTGTTGTTGAGGTCTAAAAATCTGCCTAAAAATTCACTTTGTTTGTGTAAACAATAACTGGTGAAATATTAACATCCACCATCACAAGGTCAATGTCAGACCTCGCTGTCTCTCTGTCTGTGTCTCTGTCTGTCTGTGTCTCTGTCTGTCTGTCTGTCTGTCTGTTTCTCTCTCTCTCTATCTTTCTCCCTCCCCCTCTCTCTTGCTCTCTCTCCCCCCCTCTCTCCCCCCCCTGTCTCTCTCCCCCCGTCTCTCTCTTCCCCCCTCTCTCTCCCCCTGTCTCTCTCTCTCCCCCCCTCTCTCTCCCCCTGTCTCTCTCTCTCCCCCCCTCTCTCCCCCCTCTCTCTCCCTCTCCCCCCTCTCTCTCCCTCTCTCTCTCCCCCTGTCTCTCCCCCCTCTCTCTCTCTCCCCTCTCTCTCTCTCTCCCCCCCTCTCTCTCCCCCCTGTCTCTCTCTCTCCCCCCCTCTCTCTCCCCCCTGTCTCTCTCCCCCCTGTCTCTCTCCCCGTCTCTCTCTCTCTCTCCCTCCCCCGTCTCTCTCTCTCTCCCCCTCTCTCTCTCCCTCTCCCCCCTCCCCCCCTCCCTCTCCCCCTCCATCCCTCTCTCTCCCTCCCTCTCTCCCTCTCCCCCCTCTCTCCCCCCTCTCTCTCCCTCTCCCCCCCCTCTCTCTCCCCCCCCTCTCTCTCTCCCTCTCCCCCCCTCTCTCCCTCTCCCCCCCTCTCCCCCCCTCTCCCCCCTCTCTCTCCCTCACAGTACAGTAGGATCTTCAGCCACGCGGGTTTTGAACAGTGTGATCTCATCCAAGTGGCAGAGCGGCATCTCCTTGATCACGTTCCCCAAGTCCTCATGGAGAAGTGGATACACCACCACACTAAGTGCTGGACGCGATGCAGACAAACTACAGAAAGAAAATGCAGGGTTACAATTTTGTCCTAAACTGTCTAAAGAGACAGTAACGCTGAAATCTGATTGGCTGTCTGTACAGAATGTAGCCTTTAACGCTTAAATACTGACGCTATAAAACTGTTAAAGAGAGAAGAAGAGTGTTTGTTAACACCGACCTGTCCTGCAGGGTTTTCTGCAGTGTTTTACAGGCCACAAGAGTTCCACCCGTGAACATGTGAAACACCACCATGTCCTCACAGTGCTGCATGAAGGAGACGGCGGCCGCGTGCTGGAACGTTCCGTGGCGTGAGACAAGGCAGAGTCGTTGGAGGTGGCGGCAGTGAGAGAGAGCGTCGAAGAAGGAGCTGTTAGCACTGAAGTATGGCTGCTCCAACCTGCCCAGACACACACACAGACACACACACACAGACACACACACACACAAACACAGACACACACACACAGACACACAGACACAGACACACACACAGACACACACAGACACCATTTCACTGTTAAATAAACTGATCAGGATTATAATTCTCTATATGTGTATGTCTGTGTGTGTGTGTGTGTGTGTGTGTGTGTCTGTGTGTGTGTCTGTGCGTGTGTGTCTGTGCGTGTGTGTCTGTGCGTGTGTGTCTGTGCGTGTGTGTGTCTCTGTGTGTGTGTGTGTCTCTGTGTGTGTGTGTGTGTGTCTGTGCGTGTGTGTCTGTGCGTGTGTCTCTGTGTGTGTGTGTGTCTGTGTGTGTGTGTCTGTGCGTGTCTCTGTGTGTGTGTGTGTGTCTCTGTGTGTGTGTGTCTGTGTGTGTGTTCACCTGAACTCTCTGAGCTGTGTACAGTGTTTGAGAGCCTCCTGCAGAGCCACAGTATAATTCACCGTCTTTAAGCACCCCAGGTTGGCCACAGATAACACCTGAAGGTCTCTGCACCCCAGGACGAGCTGAATGAGCCCGGTACCCTTCAGGACCCCTGGCAGGTGAGCCAAAGTAAGCCTTCGCAAAAAGTGGAGTTTTCCCAAAGCTGCCAGCTGGGCATCTCCCACCTGGAAGGACCAGGGGCAGGCGGCGGGATCCTTACGCATGGCTGGGTCGTACCTCGGCATGGCTGATAAGAACCCTGTTCCAATCAGCTCCAGCTCAACCAGATATGGGCAGCCATTTATCAGAGGGCGCAGGAAGGACTCCGCTTCAGCTTCCTGTTCTTCCTTCGGAGCCCCGGTGCCGTCAATCGTCGGCTGGAAGGCCGGAATGCCCACGCGGCGAGTCTTCTTCAGCCCCAGCAGGAGTGACTCTGAGCATAGTTTTGTAGTCAAATCTGGCTTGTTAGCTGGAACAGGAGGCCCTCGTGACAGCGCACAAGCCGGCAGTGCTAGCGACCGGAGACGCGCGAGATATCCGAGAGCCACACAGAGATGCCCATCAGGCTTTTCCGGAGCGGTGTGATGGTAGTGTGTGGAGGACAGATTGAAGTGGGCGAGATGCGGACATGATTCAGTAAGAGTCCTGATGTCCTCAGCATCCACTTCCTCCTCATTTTTTCCACGCAGGTTGAGGCTGCGCAATGGTGAAAGATCACAACCGGAACCCAGCAACACACAAAGCGGCTCGAATCCCGGCGCCATGCACCGTGACACGTTCAAGTAGGCCGGACATCCGTATCCCAAAACCCGCCTCAACATGGGGCCGTCTAGCCACATCTGAGGAAGCTGAAACGCAGTGATCGCACTTCCAGCTGATATGATGCCCTGAGTCAGTAAACCAGCAGAAGCAGGAATTGGCGGAGCTGGACCGGGTATGGCAACAACCAACCCAGTGAGGCCCTCTGGGACGCGCATGCTGAAAGCTGCCAAGTAGAGACTAAGCAGCGCGCGGTTGACCTCTCCGGGTGCCAGGCGGGCAGAGAACCAGCGTAGGTTGTGGTAGCGTGGCACACTGCTTTGCCCCACTATAAGCTGGAGGTGTGCACTGGGTTCATGCCAACCCTCAGCCACTTCCAAGTACAGACTTAAGCTCTGTAGCGCGCCGCAGCACGGCACGACACCGTACGAGGGCGTCAGCAGCGTCTGTTTCAGCTCGCTGAGCCTCGCTAAGGCCGATTTGCCCTCAGTGCTCAGCTGCTGCAGGTCGAATCCCGTGCCAACGTCCAGCGACAGCGAGCGCAGCGACCGCAGTGAGCCCAGGAGACGTGAGAGACGTGCTGGTGTCACACGCCAACCTGACACGTCCAGCCGAACCAGTCCAACGCAGCGGGTCACAACATCCTGTGTGCTACCAGACAACCAGTAACAGCCGCTGGCATCTAGAGTCTGGACGCCACCGGACAGCCCCTTCAGCAGCTTCTTCACTGCTTCATCAGATGCCTGCAAGATGAAGAAAAAGTCAAGACAACTAATAATAAAGTGTAAAACTCGAACAGCAGCTTATAGGAACTTCAGTACTCACTCGATACTCTTTATGGAGCTGGATATGAGAAATCAGGCTCTTGTCTTGACACAGAGTCTGTAGTTTCCGACACACACGACTCACACTGAGCACCAGGTCGTAACTGGGGATGTAGCTCAGGATGTGCAGTAAGATCTCGTCAGAGAAGATGGAGATGGAGACAGAGGACTGAGAGCACTGGGCATGAGGGGCGACAAACACACAGCAGCACAAACATACAGCAGCTGCCATCCAGGGGGGCGGAGCTCATTTCAGGGCCAGAAAAATATATAAAACAAATGACATTTTTCAAACAGATGATTTTTCCTGTAAATCTGCTTCAGTGTTGTTTAATGTTGTAACTCATATCTTACCTCAGATCTTTATTTATTTACATACCTGTTCGACTGAGTTCTCCATGTCGTCTTTGTTATAACGCCTCATACACGGTTAAATATTATATATAAACACATGCTAATGCTAATGCTAACGGAAACGATATTAAACACAAATATTAAAGCCTCACACACAAAACTAGTAGTTCCGCGGTTCTCTCTGCCGTAGGAACGTATTTACAGACGTACCAACTTCCGGGTGGTGCATCGAATTCCTTCCCCTTTACTTTAGGCTCATTTATTTATTAATTACAACATTAAGCCGAAACACGTGAAACACGTGAATAAATGAAGGATGGAGTCGCAGGTCATTAGATAACGTGGTTTAATTCCTGTGCAGAAGGCTGTAGACTCCATGTAACACTTATAACTGAAGTAAACACGTGTCTGAGGGACAAACACAATAAACTCTGGGAGTGAAATCAGAGTTAGTAACATTTAGCTTTCAATTAAACTATTAGGAAAAGAATGAAAGCTCTGTAATGTACACAAAGCTCTGATTGGTCAGGAGGCTGATTATTGACTCCATTAGTTATGGTGCAACATCCTTAAAAATATGTAATTATTAGCAGATTGCTTTGGTATAAGAGGAATAAAACACTTTAGCACATGGTGGTACTGTAAAATAAACCACTTCAGGGCTGTAGCTGTAACTCTGACTTATTACGGTTGATTATTTTCCTGTAACAAGCCCTCAAGCACATGGGGAGTTGTACAAGTTTCAGTACATCATGAAGAAATCAGAATAGCACCATTAATGCCCTAAAATGAGCATGTTTATTTTGTTTGCTGGGATCAGAATACTGCTCTGAGTAGTTGAGTTATTTTGACTAATGCACATGCAAAC
Source organism: Tachysurus vachellii (assembly GCF_030014155.1). Classification (NCBI taxonomy): domain Eukaryota; kingdom Metazoa; phylum Chordata; class Actinopteri; order Siluriformes; family Bagridae; genus Tachysurus; species Tachysurus vachellii. Next base: position 798,750 of record NC_083483.1, on the reverse strand, counting down.
CAAGCAACAGTTTGGCCTGTTCTATTGTACAGCTATTGAATCTGATCAAACTCATACAGAACTGGCAGATATACAGAACCTAGGATACATAAAGAACTGTATGATTGAGGACTAGAATATTTGCAGTATATAAATTAATTGCAGTCTGTATAGTAAGAGTCCACAATACCAAGGGAAGTTGATGCTCTAACAATCAGCAGACTTCTCTACCTCCCTGAGAAACACAACCAATTTAGACAGACGTGATAAAGCACTGTTCTCTGGAGCCTCAGTGTTGACTCATTTTCTACAAGAGATCAGACAGTAGCACCAACAATAACAGTTTATATTAATGCACTTAATATATTGTTATATTAGAGCTAACTGTTGTACTAGATCTACACACAGCAGGTGTTTAAATGTGACCTGATTCATACACATAGTAACTCCACTCAGACCACATTAAGAGTGACAACAGCATGAATATTAAACAGAGATTAAGATCCTCTTGCCCAATAAAGTATCAGTCATACTAAAGTGTGTGAAACAAGGTGAGAACAAACACCACACAGGTAGTTGAGTTTTACATGTGCACATTTTATTGTTTTCATGTCAGTGTACAGAGACACCGTGGCTCACAAATCCTTTACCCAGAACCCCAGGAAAGCTCACGCTAATGGGTAAAACTTTTCCCCTTCCGCTGAAGAACAAAAACAAAATGGACCAAGTTTAAGGCTGAGGTACAAAAACAGACATTTGTATCGAGTACATAATTTACATAAACACTAAAGGTCATGTACGTCCCACAGTGATGTGGGGGAAGTGGATGGAAACCTGTGAAACATGACTATTTGGAATGACTAAAAAGAAATGTACATAGAGTCCTCTTAGGGAAAGCTCCTCCCCCTGTAAGAAAAAGAAATTTCAGAGAAATTCCAGTTTCTTTGCCCCAAGGCAGTGCATCATACAGAGCAGAAGCCATGCCCATTTGGTCTTATCGGAGAGGGGAAGGCATGTTGGTTGTTTTTTCAAGCCGGCCTCTGGGGCTCGGCTGTGGTGTTTACAGTCCTGTTTAGAAGCACTTCCTGTGGACGATGGATGGGCCAGACTCATCATACTCCTGCTTGCTGATCCACATCTGCTGGAAGGTGGAGAGGGAAGCCAGGATGGAGCCACCGATCCATACAGAGTACTTGCGCTCAGGAGGAGCGATGATCTAAATATTAAAAATAATAATTTAGTACATTCATAGACGTTACAATATGAAAGGTTATTGTACATAATGCCAAGGGAGATCAACTGTACCTTGATCTTCATGGTGGAGGGGGCAAGGGAGGTGATCTCCTTCTGCATGCGGTCAGCAATGCCTGGGTACATGGTGGTACCACCAGACAGCACAGTGTTGGCATACAGATCCTTACGGATGTCGACGTCACACTTCATGATGGAGTTGAAGGTGGTCTCGTGGATACCACAGGACTCCATACCTGAAAGAAGGGAATAAATCGAGGTTAAAAAAAATAAATAAATATTTACTGAAGCAAATGTCAAGGCAGCCATCTTTAATATTCTTTATGCTTACCCAGGAAAGAGGGCTGGAAGAGGGCTTCAGGGCAGCGGAAACGCTCGTTGCCGATGGTGATGACCTGTCCGTCAGGCAGCTCATAACTCTTCTCCAGAGAGGATGAGGAGGCGGCGGTGCCCATCTCCTGCTCAAAGTCCAGAGCAACATAGCACAGCTTCTCCTTGATGTCACGCACAATCTCACGCTCAGCTGTGGTGGTGAAGCTGTAGCCACGCTCGGTCAGGATCTTCATCAGGTAGTCAGTGAGGTCACGGCCAGCCAGGTCCAGACGCAGAATAGCATGGGGCAGAGCGTAACCCTCGTAGATGGGCACAGTGTGGGTGACACCATCTCCAGAGTCCATCACGATACCTGTGGTACGGCCAGAAGCGTAAAGGGACAGCACGGCCTGGATGGCAACGTACATGGCAGGTGTGTTGAAGGTCTCAAACATGATCTGTGGGGAGAAAAATTGGTTTAATTACTTAATCATTCAGCCACAAAGCAGAAAAGTGCTTTAGTTTGAACACCATGTTAAAGTTGTGCAAGAATTTCACACTGGTTTTAAGCAGATTAAGCCACTCAAGTCACTTGGACTTTGAAATGCAGTGTCTCCATCAAATCATTACAACATGCATCGTTAAAGGGTTCAGGGTTAAATTCTAAACCACATGGAGGGCATGCAATAGAAAACTATGAACATGAACCTGTGGCCTCCAAACAAAGAAAGCTCAGAGTATAGGATAGAAAGCCTGAGAAGGAAGATTAAAAAAATAGAATGTCAAATACAAATTAAAAGGAAAAAAGATTAGGAGCATGAAATGGCACTTCTTGTACCTGAGTCATCTTCTCCCTGTTGGCTTTGGGATTCAGGGGAGCCTCTGTGAGAAGGACAGGGTGCTCCTCAGGTGCCACACGCAGCTCATTGTAGAAGGTGTGGTGCCAGATCTTCTCCATGTCATCCCAGTTGGTGACAATACCGTGCTCAATGGGGTACTTCAGAGTCAGGATACCTCTCTTGCTCTGAGCCTCATCTCCAACATACGAGTCCTTCTGGCCCATGCCAACCATCACACCCTACAAGAGAAGCCACATTCAACATTCATACACGTCGCTACAGAAATCCATACGTCAGATCAGTGCACTAATTGAAGCAGACTTTTGCAGCTCTTCATCTTTCAGGAGAAAGAATTTGAGTGTGAAGCCGTGACTTGACGCAATAGCACGACATGTTCCTGCATGCAAAGCCATGCAAAAGGTCCTACAGTACTGGTGAATAAACAAATTGAAGTTAACGATTAACGTCACCCACTAGGACATGTTCTCAGGAAGGGGATGACAACACGTGTTCAAGGGGCCTCCATTTTTTATTTTTTTAAAGCCATATGATTAGTCATCATAGTTAGCTTCTATTAACGTGATTTTAATAAAAACCAGAGTAAGTGCTGGCTCATACAAGTGCCTATGATGGTTGCACCATTGTTCAAACCTAATCCAGGTTACAAGGTTATCCTTAAAAATGTTTGAGCACCCCTGATTTTTAATATTTAAATAGCTAAAAACACAATTAAGCTTCCATAAGAGGCAGGTTGTGTGGTTCCTACATACCTGATGCCTGGGACGGCCAACAATGGAGGGGAAGACGGCACGTGGCGCATCATCTCCAGCAAACCCGGCCTTACACATGCCGGAGCCGTTATCAACAACCAGAGCAGCGATTTCCTCATCCATGGCTGTGGAGTACATCAGAATCAGAATCAGGATCAGGATCAGAATCAGGTCTTTATTGCCAAGAATGTTTTCACATACGAGGAATTTTTTCTAGTACGAGCTCCACAGTGTAAACATATAGGCAAGATGGTAATAAATGAACACATATCTACATAAAGGAGTTAATACGTGACCATGGTCATTTAGAACAAGGGGTAGTTCAGCATCTGCTGTAGTAATGCACACACCCTTTATTTAAAAGAAAAAAAAAAGCTATCACCAGCAGGTGGCGCACATGCGCAAAGCCCAAAAACTGGGCGGTTTGAGACAAAGGAAGTGGCCAACAGACTCGCTATTGCCTTATATGGTAATAAGTTCGACCGGCTCGTGAGACGCGACCACTCCCCTTTTTACAGCCTCATTATGCGCCCTGCTGAAGGGACCATGATCGAGTCCCACATTATACACAATAAACCTGCTCCAAATCATGTTTCATTTACTACAGCAACTAGTTATACTGTATAACTGTTAACCTTGGTGTTTTTTTTATTAAATCCAACAATTAATTAAATTCACTGAGGTAAATTAATCATGCAAACTTCGTTATAAATGTTTCTGAAGACAAACTGAAGCTAAGATGCAGGTCGAGCATCAACACCCAGCCACACCCACATCTAACTACACCACAACATTTTACACACATTTTCCTCTCAAAAAAAAATAAATAAGCAAGCTGTATTAATAAGTCATCTCTTTGTATTGTCTCAGTTTCTCCTTACACTGAGTAATGTATCACTATAAATCATTATAAACACATTAATAAGGTCATCATAACCCCAGGGATCATGTACAGAGATGCACTGTAATAAACACCAACTCGATATAAATCATTCACATCGTTAATAAAACAAACAAAAATAGATTTAAGGTAGAAATAGAATGTAATTATGATCACAATCGTAACTAGACAAAAGATAAAGCTGATCTTACCAAAGAATCAGTGGTTTAACAGGAATACAGCTGGAATTAATGTTCCTCTAGACGAAGCACAGGAAAACTCAAGAGTGGCAGCTGAACCGGGACGACGCTGTATTTATACCCGGCACTGTGGCCGGCAACTTCCATATAAGGTAAACTTTCGGCATCGCTTCGTCTGATTGGTCAGCCGTCACCCAGTGCGCGTGTTTCAGGCCCATTGCTTGAAATTCAAGTTAAGAACCGAGCTGTGAGGGAGAGGTTCAATACGATTAATGCAGAATTATATCGTAATGTTCTAAAATCTATTTTCTGTCTTTAGAAACGTTTATACTTCAAGTGCATCCTAATCGACCTGCAGCGATATATAAGCGTTCATTATTCACTAACCAGGCGTAAACATTATGTGGCTAAGTAAGCTAAATGCGACACTAAGCTATATAAAATGTGCACTGTGATCGTTTAATAATGTTTAGAGTTAATTTAACTTTATACATTTTCATTCTGAAATGGTGATTTGTAAGGGCAGTAGTTTGGATTTTTCTTTATTCGGCTCAGTGAAAGAGTCGACTCCTGACTCGACCCTTTCATTTCGGTTCTTTTAATAAATGCAATACATTTCCTACAGATCATGACCAAGCAGCAATATTTGTAGGGGTTTTTATTTCACAGCACTCTTTTTTTTTTTTTTTTAATAATGCAAAGTAAATGCTCTCAGTATTGATATGCGGCACTTCCGGGTTTAAAGTCACGTGTCTGATTCCATTCATTTGTAAAATTAAATAAAAAAGGATATTATAGAGTACTAGATGAAAATACTTCATTGTAATGAGTATATGCATTAATGTGCATGCTCTATAACTAAAATAAGCCCTGGTCATGTGTGCTATGTCAGAGATTACACACAGATTGTGAGATCATTTGGAGCACATAGAGGTGTGTTGAGGTTCAGGTTCTATCACTGTGTTAAACATCATTTTATTACCTATAAAATTGTAATAAATAAATGCTATTTTATCTACAAATGCTCTATAATTGTGACCTGCAAAAAAATTCTAAGTAGTGGAATACAACAAAAACCTGCATTAGAAACTTGTAAAGCAAAGAATTTGTACCTTGAAAGTCTTTTACTGTGTTGAACTACATTTCAATTCAGAGCATATTTGACATGCTTATTTTAGCTAAAACACTAGCTACAATCATTATTAAATATATTCTGTATTTAAAACCAACCTACAGACATTATTGAAAATTAAGACCAGACTTAAAAACTTCTCAATAGTCTTTTTTCTGGGGTTTTTTTTTCCACACTGACTCAGACCTGCCTCTGACCTGGAACGTAATCACAACAGATGAATAACAGTAGCGTTATCTCTTTAAGAATGGGGTTTGGCTCTCAGTGTGTGTGTGTGTGTGTGTGTGTGTGTGTGTGTGTGTGTGTGTGTGTGTGTGTGTGTGTGTGTAGGTATGATGGATATCCTGCAGCCTGTTTTGGTATCTGTTGCAGTTTCAGGGTTTTGTTGTAATGTCATTCTGTGTGTGTGTGAGAGAGAGTGTGTGTGTGTGAGAGAGAGTGTGTGTGTGTGAGTGATTAAGCTGGTATCAGGACACTGCATATCTATATTATGTATTATGGCTATAACTGAAGGCCTTTTAAGGATTTTTTAAAAGATTTCTCTTCTAAACTTCCTCTCCTCAAATGAAAAAAGGAAGCTGGGCTTCCACCCCAAAAGGGTAAAAAATGAATACACAGCATTCTGTAAACAGATCTATTTTTTCTTTAGGAACAATCCTTAACCTTTTAATCCCTCTACAATAGTGGGCTGACCGTTACATCCTGTGCCTCCTCACAATGTGAACACTTCCCAAAAATACACACAAATAAATCTTTCTTTATGCAGCAGAAGTGGTAAATATTGTACTTGAGTTAAAGTGAATGTACTAAAGAAATCTAAATAAAACTTTTGTAAGAAATGAAGTTCAAAGTCTTCTCTCGAGATAAAGTAATAAAAATGACAGTAAAAGAACAAGAAAGCTTCACTGAGGAATCTTCAATCTGCCTCTATTTCAAATGATGGTAAAAAAAATTGTTTCTTTCAGTAAGAAACCAAATAATGTGCTAAAAAATGATCTAAGCCTAACTAACTAACTAACTAACTAACTAACAGCTTTATTTCTAATCCCTCACATTATCTAGCAGGACCCAGGTTGCCAGGTCATCTTTGTGGTTGCTTTAATAAAACATTCTGCATCTGTGAATAACTTTTTCCTGTTTTTAAGCAAATAATTGAACATTAAATTGAATCACTTTCTGATAACATATGTTATGGCAAGCAAAGGGAAAGTGTAAGTATAGATTAGATTAGATACAACTTTACTGTCATCACACATGTACAAGTACAAGACAACAAAATGCAGTTT
>NC_083483.1:782101-787101 GCF_030014155.1 Tachysurus vachellii | reverse complement strand
TCTGCACGCGCACACCGGGCGTAGTGAGCTTGCTGCGGACCGCGATGCTCCCTGGGGCGTGGGCTCCGTGCTCACCCTGGTGTACCGGGAGCGCCGTTACCACTTGCAGACCGCCGGCGGCCGCTTCCTCTCTAGCACCGGTGCGCTGGTGTCTGAGCCACAGGACGACACTGGATTCACGCTGGAGTTTCGCGCGGGCACGGTGGCGTTCCGGAACGCTGCAGGGAGATACCTGGCTCCCTCCGGCCCGAGCGGCACAGTCAGGGCGGGTAAAAACATCCGCGTGGGTAAAGACGAGGTGTTCGTGCTAGAGAGAAGCCGCGGGCAGGTGGTGCTCACTGCCAGCAACGACAGGAACGTGTCCATGCGCCAGGGTGCGGCTTTTAATTCACTGCCATAAGAAAGCTCATGTTCATCATTGTTACAAACATCAGCCCTTTTACGCATAATGTCTTCATCTCCTCTTTCAATTTAAAACCTAATCGCTTCATTATGATCATAATTTTATCTCACAATGATTGTAACCTCCACATCACTTCAGACCCTCACTGTAACATCACAAACCATCAGTTTCATCTCTGCCATTCTCTGTGTTTCTAGTCCATTTCTTTACCATCTTTCTACATTAGAAATCAATCTCTCTCTCTCTCTCTCTCTCTCTCTCTCTCTCTCTCTCTCTCTCTCTCTCTCTCTCTGTGTCTCTCTCTCTCTCTCACTCTCTCTTTGTGTGTGTCTCTCTCTCCCTCTCTGTCTATCTCTCTGTCTCTCTCCGTCTCTCTCTCCCTCCCTTGCTCTCTCTCTCTGTCTACCTCTCTCTCTGTCTCTCTCACTCTCTCTTTGTGTGTCTTTCTCCCCCTCTCTCTCTCTCTCTCTCTCTCCCTCTGTCCCTCTCTCTCTCTCTCTCTCTCTCTCTCTCTCTTTGTGTGTGTCTCTCTCTCTCTCTCTCTCTCTCTCTCACTCTCTCTTTGTGTGTCTTTCTCTCTCCCTCTCTGTCTCTCTCTCTCGCTCTCTCTCCCTCCCTCTGTCCCCCCTCTCTCTCTCTCCCTCTGTCCCTCTAACTCTCTCTCTCTCTCTCTCTCTCTCTCTCTCTCTCTCTCTCTCAATCACTATCTTCTTAATATCTTCTTTCCAGCATTATTAAAAAGTAAATTAAAGAAACACATGCACTGAAAGGATGCTGCGGAAATACGGAAAAAAAAAGGCTTATTTTAGAACTTAAATCTTTATATTGTAGAAACATTTACATATTTTTGATGACTTACTTCATACTAAACTTCTGCTTGTCCAAATACTAAATGCTCTTTAGAATGTATATGCCCTGCCCCCTGGGTGTGTCTTCATGAGAGGGTGGAGTCAAACTGACCAGGTGTTACTCTAATGTTTGTTGTGCTTCCAGGAGTCGATCTGTCAGCCAATCAGGATGAAGAGTCTGATCAGGAAGTCTTCCAGATGGAGATGGACCAGGACACGAAGCGCTGTGCTTTCAGGGCCTGCAATGGGAAATACTGGAGTCTCACACCGAGTGGAGCGATTCAGTGCACTGCTTCGGAAATGTAAGTGCTTTTTCTGCAAGATGTTCCACATAACTGCAAGATGTTTTCTCTAAGACTGGTGGAAGGAGTCTCCAGTGTCAGTCCTTTGAGAAATCTTCAGGATAGAGAATATTCTTCTTCTTTCTGATTTCTCTGGAACATGTTATGTGTCATTGATCTTCCACGGTGGAAATATGAACACACCATAAGTATGATGTTATTCTCTGATACATAAAAACTGCAATAGTTGGCAAATGGCCGTGATGTTTGAGGAATAAATAAATATGCTGTTATGTTATAGTGGAACTCAACAGTAACTTAATTTCGTAATGGATGGTAATTTCTTACCATCAACAATGATTATTTTTCTGTTTCAGCACACACACCCAAGTGTTTTTTTCTCCTCATGTCAGCGTTATGCTAATCAATGCGCTCGTTTATTATAGATCCGCCAGCTGCTTCTTTGAGTTAGAGTGGAACGGAGCGAAGGTCATGCTCAAGGCCACTAATGGCAAGTACATCGCAGCCAAGAAGAATGGCCAGCTGGCTGCCTCCGTGGACTCTGCAGGTGTGTGTGTGTCTTTGTGTGTGTGAACATACACAGCAGACAAATGCCTTTAAAAAATATTAATTTTACAGAGAAACTTAAAAATCGTATTAAATAAAGCTGGTCACAAACATGTTAACTAATACTAAAGTTAGCTAGTTATCAAACTGGCAGCACTCAAGATTTATCTAAGCTAGCTTGCTGAGTAGTTGATCTGTCACTAAACCTATGACTGAATGTTCCTGAATGTTCTTGAAGTGTTCAGAGTGTATCCACTACAGCTTTGGAACCATGGCTGGTGACCTCCATGTTGTGACTGTTGTTGTATTTGGTAACAGGTGAACAGGAGGAGTTTGTTTTGAAACTCATTAACAGGCCGTTGATAGTAGTGCGTGGGGAAGACGGCTTCATCGGTTGTCGTAAGCAAGGCACAGGAACTCTGGACTCCAACCGTTCTTCCTATGACATCTTCCAGTTAGAGTACAATAACAATGCCTACTGTCTCCGAGGTAAGACCCTGTTCATTTGTTGCCTCCATTTTGGTTTCTTCTGAGTTTTAATAGAACAGTTCTAAAGAAACGGCAACACTGGGACTAGACAGGAATCTAGAAACCAGTAGAAAAGACGAGGAAATCCTCAGAAATACTGAGTACAACTGGCAAGACTGAAACATAGAAGAGAAACTAACTAACATTAGAGAAACTAACCAAAGTTAATTTGGTGGTGGAAGTAAACCAAAGTACATGCTAGCATCATATGTGATAAGAGCTTAGCATCTTGGCTTAATAAACCTGAAGATGAATCACCACTGAATTCTCTCTCTCTCTCTCTCTCTCTCTCTCTCTCTCTCTCTCTTTTATAGACTCTGCAGGGAAGTACTGGATGGTGGAGGCTGATGGCGTAGTTGTGAGCAGCAGCACCGCACCGGTTTACTTCCTGTTTGAGTTCTGTGATTATAACAGAGTTGCCATTAAGACACAACAGGGTCTTTATCTGAAGGGAGATCATGCTGGGGTGCTAAAGGCTAATGCAAAGAGTATCGCTAATGCTACGCTGTGGGAGTACTAATACACACACACACACACACACACACACACACACACACACACACACACACCTGATTGTGACATTGACTTACTCTATGTTCACACTAATCAGTGACAGGTGACTAACCTCCATCTTTTTACATGCATATGAAGCATTTCGTCTTCACCTGTAGCTCATTCATGGTTACTGTCTGAAACTCAAAAATAAAAACACGTCGTTTCATTTAATTAAATGTGCGTAGAGATGTGAGGAAGAGAAAAACGGATGTTTGGAAGGAAGTAGCTGTTTATATCTATTACCATTTCTTATCAAAAGTCAGGCCACGCCCACCGACGACAGTGATGTCACCTGTCACCTGTCACTACGGTTACAGCTAATATTCATGAACAGGGAACAGCGACAGACGCTATAAGTACAAGAGTACGATATGTAACGTGAATACAATGCACAAAGCAACCATATTAGCACAAAAAAAAGCACATTAAGTCGAACTGAACACTAAAACAATTCTGTAGCATAAACTTGTGTTTTTCAGTGACACGTTGTGTAAAATCTTAACTAGCCGATCAACATCGTCATCTTTGATAAATCTATGGAATAGAGACACGGATCCCGGACTGTAACAACACTGTCTCTCTCTATCTGTAACACTATCTAAGTTTGGATTTAGTTGTAAACCTAGATTGGGCGTGGCCTGAAAGGACGGACAGAAAAACCACGTAATATCCTCAGCTATGGTCCATTCTTATACATTTACATCCCTAATAGATCCATCGTCTCAGAAATAGACTGAAAAAAAACGCTTTAACCGGCCACGGCTTGTCCGATCTGCTGTAAGAAGGAGTCTCTGAGCCGTTCGGAGCTCAGAAGATTTCACACACTAGTATTTTGCATGTGCAGTGTCTATGATGTACCTCACCTTTTTTTTTTTTTTTAAACTTCCTGTAAAGTAGGTGCTAGTACACACTCGCTGCTCTGAAATATACATACGCTTCTGAATACGTGTCATTTTGTACAAATATATTTTCAAAGTATGTTCTTGGAAGCACAAACTCGTAGGTTTTCCCAGACCGAAGCACAAATATCGGTACACGGCATCGTTGATGTCGAATATCATGACTAATCCCGTCTCGTCTAAAACTATCAGTATTAGATTCCAGAACATCCCCATTTGTCGTTCTGATGTACACAGAATTCAGAATTGGAGTCTTCCAGAAATGGTGACATGAAACCCAAACACAAAGAGTGTACCCCATATGCTCACTATGCATTATGGGTAACAAGCGCAGCTCCTCAGCCACTAAGCACAGCACCTTAACTGCTAAAAGACGTGGACGAGGTCGGTGTAAATCAGCAGCTTGTCCTTCAGACATGAGGACTGTGTCCTGAACCAGAAACATTTTTAGTGTGAACAGAGGCTGGTGTAATGAGGTCAGGTTTTAAATAGCTGTGCTAAGACTTCCAGAGTTCTAGAAAAACACGACTGTTCACCTTCACTTTCTTGACTACATACACACACAAACACACATCACACCCTTCATTTGTTTAATAGATAACCGAGGCACGTGTCTGCTATTAAACATCATTGTAACTGCGCTAGCTACAGTAACCATGTGATATCACAACACCGCTAACTCCTGACAGAAATAACAAAAAATTTACACAAATTAGCATTAGCATTAGCACAAGCAGTATTTCATTATAATCCTATTTAAAGTGTTTCAGAAGTGAGAGAAGTTGAAACTTTTTTGCACTGCTATGTTTAAAAAGCTTTAATCTCATTTGAATGTCATGAGGAAAAGTGACAGATGCTCTTGGGCTTCGTCTTCATGTGCCATTGTAAAGTCAAAGACTAATAAAGCTTGAGTCAAACT
>NC_083483.1:764601-779601 GCF_030014155.1 Tachysurus vachellii | reverse complement strand
CATTCAGTCCGTATCGGAAGATACTGATCCACTTGAGCCAGGACAACCAGCTCAGCATGGAGTTGAGATTCACCAGGAAGCCGCCGAATACCTGTGAAAGATGGAAATCTTAGTCTTATAATTACCGTATTACAAAGGTCAGAGCTGTGTGAATAAAAACACTGACCATCATAAAGACAAAGGGCAATGCGATGAGAGCGTTGGCCATGGCGAAGGAGCTCACACTGGCACTGACCAGGAACGCCAGGCTGACCGCCGCCAGACTCACCAGAGACATGGTCAGTGTAAAACACAGAAACGCCACAAACGCTGGCTTCAGCCCTGAATACACACACACACACACACAAACACACACGGAAAATGTATCATATATTCATATGTATATATATATATATATATAAGACCACCTGCTATAAAATATGTAAATTATTTCATTTTAATTTATTAAAGGTAAATAAATAATTAATAATGTTCAGTAGTAAGTAAAATGAATACCATAAAGTAATAATTTATATAACATTTTATATAAATATATACTGTATATAATGTTGTTGTACTCACCCATCATGTAGTAGGAGATCACAGAGAAGACAAAGATAGGAATCAGACGGTTTGGTATTAAATCTACAAACACTTTAGACAGGAAGTACACAGAGGTTCGGTAATAACCGCTCGAGTTCTCATGCCTGTGAATATATCACACACACACACACACACACACACACACACACACACACACACACACACACACACACACACACACACACGGGGTGATTTCTAGAAACTAAGTTGGAGAAAAATACCTGTAATCAGTGGTTAAAATATCACACACTCACACAAACAGCACTCTCTCATTAATAAAGAGCTCCACTGCTGACAGGTTCGCAAACACCATATTGATGATGAGGAAGAAGAACGCTCCAGTTCTGAAATTAACACACACACATACACACAATATACTGATGATATACTGATGATGATACCGATGATATATTTTCTCGATATACATGCTTCCATTAGGGAACATTATTAGAAGACATGGGATTAGTTTCCACTGCTGAAGTGAAGACACAGTTATATATCTCATCAAAACCAGATGAAAAACTAAAGTGTCCAAATTAACTCAGTGCCTTAAAGAGATATAAGACTGGATGAGCTGTAATTTTCTACACAGAAACTCTCACACTTTACCTCCCAATTAGAGGGATGTACTGTTACTAGTAGCTCGACAGTGAAAGACCTGGTGTTTATTAGACAGTAACTTGTCTTTAAAATCATATCACCATATTACAAACACAGCCTTCTTCACCTTAGAAATATTGCCAAGCTGAGAAACATCCTGTCTGTATCTGATGCTGAGAAGCTAGTTCATGCTTTCATGACCTCTAGACTGGACTATTGTAATGCATTACTAGGTGGTTGTCCTGCATCTTTAATAAATAGGCTACAGTTAGTCCAAAATGCAGCTGCCAGAGTTCTCACTAGGACAAGAAAGTATGACCATATAACCCCAATTTTATCATCTCTACACTGGCTACCTGTTAAGTTTAGAATCGATTACAAACTGCTGCTACTTACGTACAAGGCTCTTAATGGTTTAGCTCCCATGTATCTAACTAGTCTTCTAACACGTTACAATCCTTCACGCTCTCTGAGATCACAAAACTCAGGACTTCTGGTAGTTCCCAGAATATCTAAGTCTACTAAAGGTGGTAGAGCGTTTTCTTATTTAGCTCCCAAACTCTATAATAGTCTTCCTGATAGTGTTCGGGGCTCAGACACACTTTCACAGTTTAAATGTAGATTAAAAACTCATCTCTTTAGTCAGACGTACACATAATACATCCCATAATATTGTGCTCTATTACATCTGACTTGCACATTTTTATGAACAGCAGATATGTTAATCCCTCTCCACTGCTTCTCTCTTTCTACCATCCCGAGACACCCAGACATTGTACCAGCTCCGATCCTCTTCTGTGCGATGAAGATCTCGGACCTCCACTGAGATGAGGGCGACTCTGTGAGGATCCTGAGACATCTACAGATCTACCAGCTCCAGTTAGACTCTGTGATACTAAAGAGGAGATGTGAACTCCATGTGATCTTTTACACCAATACAGCATTTGTTTGACTGTATATTTATAATCACACCCCCAGTGTCACCCAGATGAGGATGAGGTTCCCCTTTGAGTCTGGTTCCTCTCAAGGTTTCTTTTGAGGTTTCCTTACCATCTAAGGGTGTTTTTCCTCCCCACAGTCACCTGAGTCACCTCAGACTTGTTCATTGGGGATAAATACATATACATACATACATACATACATACATACATACACACATACATACATACATACACACATACATACATACACACATACATACATACATACATACATACATACATACATACATACATACATACACACACACATACACACATACACACATACACACTGTGAACTATATATATTTTGAATTTTTATTATATTAATTCTTTATATTACTCCTTATGTTGATCTTCTGTTCTATGTTTATGTTCTGTAAAGCTGCTTTGAGACAATGTCCATTGTAAAAAGCGCCATACAAATAAACTTGAATTGAATTGAATACACACACACACACACACACACACACACACACACTGTATTATTTAGATATTTGTTTATTTGTCATCACATTATTTTATCTATTATAACAGATCTACTCATTATTATAGATCTACTGATTTGTTTAGCTACAGTCTGAAATATTCCTCAGATTGAAGGATAGATAGGATTAGAGGGAAAGATGGGCAGATGGAAAGAAAGATGGACGTGTACCTGTTCTGCAGGCCCTCGGGTAACGTGTGAGGCATCTGAAAGTAAATGAGTCCCACCATCAATCCAAACAGGATGTTCAGAGCCGTCTGTGCATAGGAGGTCTGAGGATTCCTCAACAAGTTCAGAGCCGTTCTCCTGGACACCATGTTTAACTGTTTAACACACACACACACACACACACACATACACACACACACATACATATGTATGTATGTATGTATATATATATATATATATATATATATATGTATATATATATATATATATATATATATATATATATATATATATATATATATATATATATATATATATATATATATATATACTGTATATACACATAAACAGTTGTATGCAAAAGTTTAGGCACCCCTGACAATTTCCATGAATAAATATTTGGGTGTTTTATCACCTATTTCATTTTGATCTCTCAAATAACTGAAGGACACTAAAGTAATATTTCAGTAGTAAAATGAGGTTTATTGGATTAACAGCAATATGCATCAAAACTGAATTAGACAGGTGCATAAATTTGTGCACCCTTGTCATTTTGTTGATTTGAATACCTGTAACTACTTAGCACTGATTAATTGGAACACACAATTGGTTTGGTGGCTCATTAAGCCTTGATCTTCATAGAGAGGTTCATCTGATCATGAGAAAAGGGATTTAATGTCAATTGCAAGTTGTTGTTCTCTTTGACTCTCCTCTGAAGAGTGACAACATGGAGGCCTGAAAACAGCTCTCAAATGACCTGAAAACAAAGATTGTTCAACATTACGGTTTAAGGGAAGGTTACAAAAAGTTATGGCAGAGTTATAAGCTGTCAGCGTCCACTGTGAGGAACATAGTGAGGAAATGGAAGACCACGGGCACAGTTCTTGTTAAGGCCAGAAGTGGCAGGTCACGTAAAATATTGGAGAGGTGAAGGATGGTGAGAAGGTCAAAAACAGCCCACAGACCACCTCCAAAGACCTACATCAACCTGCTGCAGATGGTGTCAATGTGCATCGTTCAACAATTCAGCACGCTTTGCACAAGGTGAAGCTGTACGGGAGAGTGATGTGAAAGAACCCTTTCCTGCACACACACCACAAACGGAGTCGCTCGAGGTCTGCAAACGCAGATTTGGAATAAGTTGCTGTGGAGTGATGACACAAAGGTTGAGTTATTTGGTCATAACAAGGGGCATTATGCATGGGGGCAAAAGAACACACCATTCCAACAAAAACACTTGCTACCCACAGTAAAATTAGGTGGAGGTTCCATCATGCTGTGGGGCTGTGTGACCAGTGCCGGTACTGGGAATCTGGGTAAAGTTGAGGGTCGCATGGATTCAGTCAATATCAGCAGATTCTTGAGAATAATGTTGAGGAATCAGTCACAAAGTTGAAGTTACCCCGGGGCTGGATATTTCAACAAGACAACGACCCAAAACACTGCTCAAAATCTACTGGGGCATTTATACAGAGGAACAAGTACAATGTTCTGGAATGTTCTGCCATCCCAGTCCCCAGACCTGAACATCACTGAACATCTGTGTGGTGATGTGAGGCTGTCCAGCTCGGCAACCATCAAACCTAACTGAACTAGAGATGTTCTGTAAGGAGGAACGGTCCAAAATACATTCATCCAGAATCCAGACACTCATTACAGGCTATAGGAAGCGTCTAGAGGCTGTTATTACTGCTAAAGGAGACTCTACTAAATATCAAGGTGATTTCTGTTGGGGTGCCCAAATTTATGCACCTGTCTAATTTAGTTTTGATGCATATTGCACATTTTCTGTTAATCCAATAAACCTCATGTCACTACTGAAATATTACTTTAGTGTCCTTCAGTTATTTAATAGATCAAAATGAAATATGCTGATAAAACACCCAAATATTTATACATGAAAATCATGGAAATTGTCAGGGGTGCCTAAACTTTTGCGTGTGTGTGTGTGTACATAAACACACACATATATAACAGTATCTGACAAAAAGTAAGTACACCCCTCCCTCGCATTTATGTAAATATTTTATTATATTTTCATGTGACAACACTGAAGGAGGGGGTCACAGTGTCTTAGTGGTTAGCACGTTGGCCTCACACCTCCAGGGTTGGGGGTTCGATTCCCGCCTCCTCCTTGTGTGTGTGGAGTTTGCATGTTCTCCCCGTGCCTCGGGGGTTTCCTCCGGGTACTCCGGTTTCCTCCCCCGGTCCAAAGACATGCATGGTAGGTTGATTGGTATCTCTGGAAAATTGTCCGTAGTGTGTGAGTGTGTGAGTGAATGAGAGTGTGTGTGTGTGTGCCCTGTGATGGGTTGGCACTCCGTCCAGGGTGTATCCTGCCTTGATGCCCGATGACGCCTGAGATAGGCACAGGCTCCCCGTGACCCGAGGTAGTTCGGATAAGCGGTAGAAGATGAGTGAGTGAGTGAATGAACACTGAAGGAATGACTCTGTGCTCTAATGTAAAGTAGCGAGTGTTCAGCTTGTATAACAGTGTACATTTGCTGTCCCCATTAATGTCTAAACCGCTGGCCATAAAAGTGAGTACATTTTATATATATACATATATACATACATACATGAAGACACACACACACCTGATAGAGGAACGGTGTCACATAAGATGGGGTTGATCTTTTCGATGTGGTTATATAATCTGACTGGACGGTGATTTGTTTCAGTTCCTCTGTGAGTTCAGCAAAATCCCTGGTATTTCTATAAAGCTCTGCCAGTGATTTATCTATTCCAAAACACACACACACACACACACACACACACACACACACAAACATGGCAAAAAGTGCAAAATAAATCATTCAGAGGACTGAATCATTCATGAGTTAGACAGGAAAGCAGAAACATTATGCTTAACAGATCAATGGGAGGAAAGTCTACTCTAAAAAGTGATATTTTACCTGTTATCACTGAAGGGGAAACTTCTCCGTTTGTGATGTCCAGGAAGAAATCTGCAGGATTGTTGAAAGGCTCACACTCATAGCCTAACAGAATATAAACATAGCCTTGTGTTGAAGGTTACAGAGTGTGTGTGTGTGTGTGTGTGTGTGTGTGTGTGTGTGTGTGTGTGTGTGTGTGTGACATTTACCTATGTCATTAAAGTAGCGAACAGCATCATTAGCAGGACCGGTGTAGACACATTCTCCTTTGTACATCAGAGTCAGGTGGTCGAACAGTCTAAAGATGGAATAACGCGGCTGGTGGATGGAGAAAATGATGGTGGTGCCGCTCCGGGACAGTCTGGATGAAGGAGAGACGGATGGTATACATGTGTATGTATGTGACAAGTTCAAGATGTTTCTCTATGAACGATGTTTTTGCTACCTGTGCAGCAGAGCTATGATGCTGTTGGCTGTGTTGGAGTCGAGTCCGCTGGTCGGCTCGTCCAGGAACAGGAGCGTCGGACACGTCATGAGCTCCATTCCTATGCTGCAGCGCTTTCTCTCTCCACCAGAAACACCTCTCAGAAACTCAGTCCCGATCTAACAACGAGAGAAAAAACAGACGTGCACTGAGTGGACGCACGCTATGCTAAAGGAGACAGTGTGCGGATTTTACCTTGGTGTCTGCGCAGTCCTGCAGGCCCAGTTCTCCGATAACGCTCACCACTTTCTTCTTTATCTCAGCAGTAGTGTACTGATGGCGTGGAAAGCGCAAGAGTCCGGAGAACATCAGGTTCTCTCTCACGGACAGGGTTCCCATCAGAATGTCGTCCTAATACACAAGGAGACATCGATAGCATGTTTAAGCATCCCTGTTGTGTTAGGTGCTGCAGTGGGATTCAGATCTCACCAACCTGAACAACGTAAGCTGAGATGAGACGTAGTTCAGAAGTCACGACTTTATTATCCACCAAGACCTGACCTGAACGCAAACCACGAGGATCCTTCCTGCCCGCGATCACATCTAAAAGCCTACACACACACACACACACACACACACACACGTTTAAGCCCTATGGTCTGTTTGTGTCAAAAAGAGTTTAACTAAAAGTAGAACAAATGAAGTTTGACAGTGTCTAAATGACAGTGTCATGAATACGTAGTTGAACTTTTGGGACTTTTGGGACTGGATAAACATTTCACATACATAGACGTGTTGGAGACGTTGTAAAAAGGATTTCATTAGAAGAAAATGTTCTAAATCATTTTGGAGTTTTATTGTAAAGCCCTGCATTTGGTGGAAACCTGACTGACTGAAGCATGGTGGTGGTGGTAGCATCGTATTCAAAATAACCCTTAGGCTCCAGACTGACAGGGTTATAATCATCAGACTTCTGGTGGTCGGTGGAAGGCTTTCTTTGCTGTTCCAAATTCATTCCTTTTTTAAATAATGCCTTTAACGAGCGACATGAATGTCTTTGTATGCTCAGAATCAAACCCTGGTATATGTTCAGGAACTTTATTTTTTGCTACAACGTCTTCTTGATGTTAAGTGCATAAACACAGGAGTAATAAAGAACTTTAAACTTACGAGGTTTTTCCGCTCCCTGTCGCACCCATGATGGCGTTCAGTCCCGTCTTCATGATGCCACTAAAATAAAGCAGCAGTGAACAAATAATCGGAGCGTGACAGTCGAACCCTGGTGATTGAACAACCTCATGCTCTTCGCAACTGTTATTCCTGCAATGTGTTTTGCTTTATGATGTTAATACACTGGAAATGAGCAAACATTTATGCCCCTACAAAGCACTACTGAAATATAAAGCTCCATTTAAAAGGCAGTGAACGAGCCGGTAATGAGTGATTGTTTACACCGGTGTGTGTGTGTGTGTGTGTGTGTGTGTGTGTGTGTGTGTGTGTGTGTGTGTGTATGTGTGTATTACAGCAGCCTATTTATCTGCTCTTTCCACTTTCAGTAGGCTGCAAGATATTTTGTCTTTCTTACTCATTTATGGGTGACAATAAGAAAATTTATAAATTGCCCCCGGTAACAAATATTAGTATCTGGATTTAATCTGAATTTAATCTGGATTTAAAATGGAAAAAGGGTGTGATCTAAACTGGAATTTATAAACTACTTAAACCACTTATGATAGACAAAAAAGCTGATCCTGTAAGCATCATCCTGGTGCTGTTAGCACTGACCTGACATCTTTCAGGATCTCTCTCTCAGGTGCTCTCTTACGGCAAGGCCCCCGGCTCTCTCTCACAACATAAGAGATGTTCTGGAAGGTCAAAGTCGGTCCCGGGACTTTTACGATTTCTTTTTCGCCTGCACGCTCTCTCAGAGATGACAGATCCATCGTGTGGAGAAAAAAAAGAAAAACAGAGGACGTAGAGAACAAGATGTAATTCAGAGAGATTTCCAAATCAAATCAGATGTCAACTAAAGCCGCTGACTTCTGCGTGAACTGGTCAAAGTCCTCATACAGTATGTCTGTATTACATACTGTTTAATAAGGATGTGTAATATAAAAAAAATCACACAGGAGGAGATAAAGCCTGAACTTTGTAATACGACTGAGACAGAAGTTATGTTTAGACATCAGAGGTCAGCGTCAGGATCGGCGTCTGGGTCGTGCGACGAAGCAGAGATTTTGTAATCATTATTCTGTAGTCCAATAAAACTGCAGTGTCGTCTTCTAGCTTGCTGATGTTTGATGGCTGGATTCTCAGCTCATTGTTGGTCAAACGTCATGGATTCATTTTATATAACAGCAGCTCTGGTAATAGTTCTGGCTATTATCGTTATCATAAATTTCTATAGTATCACTGAGACATAATGTGCCACGTAAACAGCAGTGTGATAATATACACAACAAAAGACCTAAATGTGTTTGATACGTTTTTGAGAAGTAACTCAGTGGCATTCTGTATTTGGTGAGAAGTTCAGTGATGGCATCATCCACTCCTCCTCCTCGTCATATATCACTATATACAGTTGCAATCAGAAATATTCAACTTCTAACAAACGGTTTCGATAAGTGTTGACAAGCTTCTTAGACCTCTCGCTTGGAGATCCCACCAAAGATTTTCAATTGGATTTAAATCTGGTGATTGAGAAGGCCACTCCAGGACGCTCCAGCATCTTTTCCCCAACCAAGCATTAGTTGATTTGGAGGTGTGCTTGGTATCATTGTCTTGCTGGAAGATCCAATGATCACCAAGGTTTAATTTGTCAACAGAAGGCATCACGTTCTTCTTTAAAATGACCTGGTATTTCTGGGAATCCATGATGCCAGGTACACGATCAAGATTGCCAGTTCCTGCCACAGAAAAACAGCCCCACAACATCAATGACCCACCTCCGGTGCCTGACCGTGGGGATGGTATTGTTTTGGTCATAAGCCTGACCTTTTGCACGCCAGATGTACCGCTGGTCCATACTGTATGTCCAAAAAGTTCCAGTTTGGTTTCATCAGTCCATAGAACTGTCTCCCAGAACTCTGTAGTTTTATCCAAATTCCTCCTGGCATATTCTAGTCGACTCCTGATGTTCCTTGAGGTCAAGAGTGGAGTGCGTCTTGGGGTCTGGCCATGAAGTCCTTGATTATTCAGTGCACGTCTTATAGTTGCCACTGAAGCACTTGTACCAGCTCTCATCAGGTCATCCTGTAGCTTTCTTGCAGTCACATGAGGGTTTTTCTTAGCTGTCCTGACTAAGTTGCTAAGGGCTCTTGATGAAATTGTGGGCTTTCTTCCACGGCCAGGAAGGTTTGCAGCTGTTCCATAAGTTTTAAACTTCCTTAATATTCTCCCAATGGTGTCTCTTGGAATGTTAAATATTTTGTAAATCTTCTTATACCCAAGGCCCTTCAGATGTGATGAAATAATCTCCTTTCTCAGCTTTAGTGGAAGCTCCTTTGTCTTTCCCATGATCGCAACTCACCTTGAACACCTTGATGGTTGGGGTTTATATACGCATCACAGCCGAAGCAAATGAAGGATCGTTATAGAGTTCCCAAAGGTCTTAATGTTGTTTCAGCTCCACTTCAGGCCATAAACACTGTCAGAAAGCTTTAAAAATAACAATATTATATAGGGGTTGAATAATTGTGACATGGCTATCTTAACAAAATATACCGTTACACACAAATACTACATCATACATTTTCATACAATACATCATCATTGTATTACAATACAACAATACATCATTGTATGTATGATCATCATACATCATACATACAATACTCTCACATTTTCTACCGCTTATCCGAACTACCTCTGGTCACGGGGAGCCTGTGCCTATCTCAGGCGTCATCGGGCATCAAGGCAGGATACACCCTGGACGGAGTGCCAACCCATCACAGGGCACACACACACACACACACTCTCATTCACTCACGCACTCACACACTACGGACAATTTTCCAGAGATGCCAATCAACCTACCATGCATGTCTTTGGACCGGGGGAGGAAACCGGAGTACCCGGAGGAAACCCCTGAGGCACGGGGAGAACATGCAAACTCCACACACACAAGGTGGAGGTGGGAATTGAACCCACAACCCTGGCTTAGTGCTAACCACTAAGCCACCATGCCCCCCCAAGCAGAATCCTGCACTTTGAAAAGAATTTTATTAATAAATCCTTAAAACTCTTTGGGGGTTGAATATTTCTGAATGCAACTATATATATATATATATATATATATATATATATATATATATATATATACTGTATACTGCTATGAACTTCTGCTTAGATTCTCACTGCATTTCATTGGCTTTGTCCGTGTAATTTGCACAATGACGATAAAGTTTAATCTAAACTAATGTTATTATTTGTCTTGCCTTTGGTGACATAGACACTGATAGACAGATCAACATTGTTCAACATTTTCTCTTTTTATATACACAAGAAGTTTATAACGTCAGTCGTGTCTAACACTAGATCACTAGTGGGTGTGGCTTAAGGATCTATCAGCGCTGTGATTCGCCCCGCCCACATCGGGTTCCTGACGAATCACAGTGGGATCTGCGGCTCAGTGTCCGGATGTGAAGCCGCACGGTTTCCTGGATTCCACGCCTGTAACCGTATGTTGGCGAATGAGACCCGAGACACGCAGTTAAAGGCGGGACTTGTGCGTGTTTATGTGGTGAATCTGAGCGAATCGCAGCGGTGTTGAGACACAATAAGGCGGGGTTTAGAGTGGAACTTGTTTTCATGAGCGCTCGTCTCGCCGTTTTGTTTTGTCAGCCGGTGGAGTTCATGCGCCATGCAGTCGGAGGTCTGACGGGGAAAAAAAGCTAGCAGCTGTGGATCAGGCGGGATTCGGTTATTCAGCTCGGAGTGAACAGTAACGTGTTAGCTGACTTATAACACAAAAGTCGGTGAATAATTATGGAGGAGAAGAAGGAGGAGGGCGAGGCGGAGATCCAGGAGCACGGACCCGAGCACTGGTTCTCCAAATGGGAGCGGCAGTGTCTGGCTGAGGCCGAGCAGGACGAGCCGAGCGAGGAGGAGCCGGAGCAGAGCCGGCAGAAGCTGTGGCATCTCTTCCAGAACTCAGCCACGGCGGTCGCGCAGCTTTATAAAGGTCCGGCACACATAAGTAGCTGATCTGTACATGCTAAGCTATGCTATGCTATGCTAAGCGAGTTAGCCTGCTAGCTAAACAAAGGGCACCAGGCTCGGCTAGCCTGCCTGGGTAACTTCCTACAAGACGCCGAGACAAAGCTGCTTTATGACCGCTTAATGACCCAGACATTGCGCTCGGATCTGTTCGTGACGGCGTTACGGGTTTATTTCCCACTGTATCCACACTGAAGGTCGCTTTAGCTAGTCGATATAAAACCTAGCGTGTTACCTCAGGTTAGCTAGCTG
The DNA here is from genome assembly GCF_030014155.1 of Tachysurus vachellii. Taxonomy (NCBI): domain Eukaryota; kingdom Metazoa; phylum Chordata; class Actinopteri; order Siluriformes; family Bagridae; genus Tachysurus; species Tachysurus vachellii. The sequence goes on along the minus strand of NC_083483.1, from coordinate 767,997 downwards.
TATGCTAACACCGTCACTAATTAGGCGGCTCGTTATTAGCGAACTCTGACTTATACGTTTTTTACTTTTTTATTTGTTAAATCTACATTTCGATAGTCGCGTAAACAAAACACGTAACAACCGAAAGGGTTTTTGTTTGTTTTTTTTCTGACGCCTATGATTTGGTGAAACAAAATGGCGAAGTCCTGGGAGGAGTTCCTGAGGGGGAAAATAACTTCACACGGTTTACAGCTCCAAGCCTCTGTGTTCACGTCGCCTTCCATTTACTGCGAGCTGGAACACAAACACCAAACACTAATGGCTGTATTTTTTTTAACAGAAATCCACCTCATGCCAATGAAGCGTTGGGTTAAAAAAATGCTAAGACACAAAATGGCGAAGGAAGGTTTATAGGCAGCCAGCTGAGTTGTTGTGCTTGTGATTCCGTGCAGCTCCAGGACGCTGCTCACTATCTGTTCTGCTCCTCTTCAGGGGTAAATGGGCTACTTTTAGGATCATTGCTCCCTCACTGAGTGTTAATCCGTCCATGTGAACTTGTGTTGGCTCACTGTCCTGTTTACACGAGGCGAAATCTGATCAAAACTAAACCTACTCCCAACAAAATGGCGTCTTCCTCCTGGATATCAGATTGTATCAGATTTACAGTTTTATTGTTATTACTTGGTAAATGTGCACATTTATTGTGAACAACGTGAACTTTTGTTTGGTTTTGACAGCTTTGTGTATCCTGTCCAAACCCCTCACACACACTGCTCCTTACACAGGTGCCCTACAGTATAATGACACACTAATGAGCCCTATCTAGTGCACTATCTGTTCAGTTGGGGGACATTTATCTCATTAACGTTAACAGGCAGGGGAAATGATGACACATGATGTTTCTGGGAAAGTAAAAGGGTTTCCTGTCGTTATCTTTTTCTTACAGATCGAGTATGTCAGCAACAGGGGCTTTCTCTGTGGGTCCCTTTTCAAAATGCTGCTACTGCCGTCACCAACCTGTATAGAGGTATGTTGTGTTGTAAAACTGTTCAGTGTCCGATGTGTTTATGGTGTAAGAGACAAAACCGTGACTACGTGCGTGTAAAGACAAACTACGCGTCACAAGGTTTCTTCGGTCACGTGCCGAGAGGTGGTTCTGGGACACGTACTGGATGATAAACAATGACAGTTTTGACTGAGTCTGAATTTTGTTGCTGAAAATGTTTGTGGATTTTGATGCAATGAGCAGAAAACGTCAACTGTAACAATGCCAAATGAATATGAATCTAAAATGATTGACAGGTGGGTTTCAAACTGTCAGAACATCAGCTGGCATCACATAACTACCCGGTGGTGCGCTTGGAAAAGTGTGTCACAGTGAAATTCATTCCTACATGTCTTCTGGGAATGGTCTTTATTATAAACAATAGAATCAAAAACACTGGGAACAGCTGTAGCAGTAAACACTGCTACACGTCTTACCTTTAAATAAGTTCTACACTTTAGACACGTTAGAGAAGTCGAATATGTAATCTCTTGTCTCAGAAGCAGCACTTGATGTGCTGTCCTCGAGTTCTGTCCCTTTTCATGGCGAATGTTTTGAGTTTGTAAAGTGAACCATAATCCATCGGCGTGTCTGAGTGAGGCTAACGGTTAACACGTCAGCTGTTCACGTGGGTTTGCTGTACATTTATCAAAAGCACCGCAATCTTTCCACAGAAAATCTGTTATTGTAAACTTCTTAGCAGACAGATGAGCTGCAGCGCAACCAACCAGAGCAGCTGATGGTTTCTGTAAGAATCACAGAACTGTAGCGTAAAGGGTTTTACACACAGCCTTCAGGACAGCTACTGACAGCATCAACGGTGAACCGTTAAAGAAAAGCTTCTCTTTACCGTGAACATTTAGTGTTTAAACAAGGGTAATTTCTCCACACACTGATATTACACAGATTGATGGCATGGTTCAATGTCTGTATTTTATAGAACATCATCGTCGTAGTCGAACCATAGGAACAGACAGTCTGACACGTATATTAGACGCGCTCTCGATTCATCCAGCAGAATCACGGTCATGTAAGAGTTGTGTCCCATCCCACACGTGCAACGGTGCTTCTTGTGGTATGACGTTGGCTTGTCATGTATTTGTATAACAGTAGTCCAGTTCATGCAAATGTGCAGAATGATTCTTTTGAATTTTTTTGCCTCCGAAACGTCTGAACACTTCAGATGTGTATGCAGTGAACTTTTCATCCAGCTTGTGTGTTGAGGGAGAGAGTGTGTGTGTGTGTGTGTGTGTTGAGGGAGAGAGTGTGTGTGTGTGTGTGTTGAGGGAGAGAGTGTGTGTGTGTGTGTGTGTGTTGAGGGAGAGAGTGTGTGTGTGTGTGTGTTGAGGGAGAGAGTGTGTGTGTGTGTGTGTGTTGAGGGAGGGAGGGAGTGTGTGTGTGTGTTGAGGGAGGGAGGGAGTGTGTGTGTGTTAGGGTTAGTGTGTGTGTGTGTGTTAGGGTTAGTGTGTGTGTGTGTGTGTGTTGAGGGAGTGTGTGTGTTGAGGGAGGGAGGGAGTGTGTGTGTGTGTGTTGAGGGAGGGAGTGTGTGTGTGTGTTAGGGTTAGTGTGTGTGTGTGTGTGTGTTAGGGTTAGTGTGTGTGTGTGTGTGTGTGTGTGTGTGTGTTGAGGGAGTGTGTGTGTTGAGGGAGGGAGGGAGTGTGTGTGTGTGTGTTGAGGGAGGGAGTGTGTGTGTGTGTTAGGGTTAGTGTGTGTGTGTGTGTGTGTTAGGGTTAGTGTGTGTGTGTGTGTGTGTGTGTTGAGGGAGGGAGTGTGTGTTGAGGGAGGGAGTGTGTGTTGAGGGAGGGAGTGTGTGTTGAGGGAGGGAGTGTGTGTGTGTGTTGAGGGAGGGTGTGAGGGTGTGTGTGTGTGTGTGTTGAGGGAGGGTGTGTGTGTGTTGAGGGAGGGGGTGTGTGTGTGTGTGTTGAGGGAGGGGGTGTGTGTGTGTGTGTTGAGGGGTGTGTGTGTTGAGGGGGGAGTGTGTGTGTGTGTGTGTTGAGGGAGGGTGTGTGTGTGTGCTGAGGGAGGGTGGGTGTGTGTGTGTGTGTTGAGGGAGGGTGGGTGTGTGTGTTGAGGGAGGGTGGGTGTGTGTGTTGAGGGAGGGTGGGTGTGTGTGTGTGTGTTGAGAGGGGAGTGTGTGTGTGTTGAGGGGGGAGTGTGTGTGTGTGTTGAGGGGGGTGTGGGTGTGTGTGGGGGAGGGAGTGTGTGGAGAGAGTGGGTGAGTGGAGTGGGTGAGTGGAGTGGGATGTGGGTGAGGATGTGGAGTGTGAGTGAATGTGGGGTGAATGTGGGGTGAATGTGGGGTGAATTGTGTGTGGAGGGTGTGTGGAGGGTGTGTGTGTTGTACACGTGGTTTGTAATGTAACGTCTGACAT
>NC_083483.1:740000-745000 GCF_030014155.1 Tachysurus vachellii | reverse complement strand
GAGAGAGAACCGGAAAAGCCAAAAAATCTGTTCAAGAAGATGAGCCAGAAGATTCGCTCAGTGAGGACAAATCACAAACACAAAGGCTAGATGAGTGGGAAGAGAGAAAGGGAGAGAGAGAGAGAGAGAGAGAGATGAAAAAGAAGGCCATGGATGAGTATTACGTAAGCATGTCTAAGTGAAATCTACAGATAGTAGAGAGTAGTTTTCATAAACCTGTATTTTATTTCATTATACACCAGCATTAAACACACACACACACACACACACACACACACCAGATTAGGGGACTGAAAGACCTTTGAGTTTGGTGTTTAATTTCACACCTTAACTTCAAACACATTTGATTTCAAATGAACTTGTAGAAGGTTCTGCAGGACTACGCAGGTTGTGGATCACTACCTTCATCTTGTCTCCATGACTGGTTGTGTTTTTTAGGGATGAAAAATGATTCACTAGACATTACATCCCAGGTATTAAAGGAAAAAGGAAAATCATCACCTCCAAGTCCATGGATCTTCCCTGGAAAAGACTGAGATTCTGTCTTCATGCTGAAAACTTAGTAATGGTGGAGCAGTATTGTGGGATATTGGGAAGGTTCCTCCACTGAGTTATTGAGCTTACCACAGACGGATTTGTCAATCTAATGCTCCTCTGAATGAAAAGGAGACATGCTTAGATGGTTTGGTTCCCATTAGAGTTATTATCAAGCACTAGATGGAGCAGAAACCTGCTGAAGAAGCAATGGCTCCTGCAAAGAAGGTGGCAGTTACAAAGAACCCCATTACGTAGCTTCCTCTTTCTCATCCATCCTTCTAGCTGATACCTCAACAGACACCTTACAGTAAATAACAGCTCTTTGGATAGGGTGGAGTCATTCCTGAAGAGACCAAGCCCATCACAGGATTAAAAATATTACTCAGAAGAACTTTGGGCTGATTTGGAGGACTGGAGAAATGCATGTGAATATTTAATGATCTAAAATCTGATCAGGTTTCATCACGTAGTGAATCAGCTTCCGTTCCTAAGCTGTGATTGGACAGTGGTTGCATTTCAGAGCGGCACGACTGCAACAAAATGAACATGAAAAACAAAGCGAGGAAAAGTGTCCACATCTTACATGAAGCGGAATAAAGCGTGAGGTAGAAAAGTGTTTCGCTTTTCAGTGTTAAACCTTTTATTAAATCAGAATCGCAGTCTTCTGGGTGTACGACGTGGTGTTCTCTCTGACATTTGAGACGCACCCAATATTTCCATTTCCTGTCATGGAGGATACGTTTTCTGAGGAAACCGTCAGCGATTAGCACTTGGGTTCAGTTACGATCGAAGTGTCGCTAATTGCATTGACCTCTTTAACCTGCAGGTGGAGTCTCACTGATTGAGAGATCCTCAGAACTTCTGATGCCAAAAAGTCTCTAGTAAATGTGTGTGTTTGTATATGTGTATGTGTCTGTGTGTGTGTTTGTATGTGTGTGTATTTGTATATGTGTATGTGTCTGTGTTTGTGTGTGTGTCCGTTTGTATGTGTGTGTATGTGTGTGTCTGTCTGTGTTTGTTAATGTGTGTGTATTTGTATATGTGTCTGTGTGTGTGTTTGTATGTGTGTGTCCGTTTGTATGTGTGTGTATGTGTGTGTGTCTGTGTGTGTGTTTGTATGTGTGTGTCTGTTTGTATGTGTGTGTTTGTATGTGTGTCTGTCTGTGTGTGTGTCTGTGTGTGTGTTTGTATGTGTGTGTCTGTTTGTATGTGTGTTTGTATGTGTGTGTGTGTGTGTGTGTTTGTATGTGTGTGTGTCCGTTTGTATGTGTGTGTTTGTATGTGCGTGTGTGTGTCTGTGTCTGTTCGTATGTGTGTGTGTTCGTTTGTATGTGTGTGTTTGTATATGTGTGTGTGAGAGTTTGTATATTTGTGTGTGTTTGTATGTGTGTGTTTGTTTGTATATGTGTGTGTTTGTATACATGTGTGTGTTTGTAATAGTGTGTTTGTGTGTGTTTGTATATGTGTGTGAGTTTGTATATTTGTGTGTGTGTTTGTATGTGTGTGTTTGTAATAGTGTGTTTGTGTTTGTATATGTGTGTGTGGGTTTGTAATAGTGTGTGTGTGTTTGTATATGTGTGTCTGTGTGAGTTTGTATATTTGTGTGTTTTTGTATATGTGTGTGTGTGAGAGTTTGTATATCTGTGGCTTTTTGTATATATGTGTGTGTATGAGTTTGTATATTCGTGTGTTTTTGTATATATGTGTGTTTTTGTATGTGTGTGTGTGTTTGTGTTTGTATATTCGTGTGTTTTTGTATATGTGTGTGAGTATAATTGTGTGTTTTTGTATATGTGTGTGTGTGTGTGTGTGTGTGTGTGTGTTTTGCACACGTGTGGATCACTAACATTTCAAATCCATTATAATTTTCTACACTCCACCTTTTTCTTTCTTAGATTAGAGAAAGTTCAGGTCAAGTGGCCTGTCAGTGCAGTGAGGACACTTCATCTGTTTTTCTGCTCTCTCTCTCTCTCTCTCTCTCTCTCTCTCTCTCTCTCTCTCTCTCTCTCTCTCTCTCTGTCTCTCTGCTAATGTCACCAGTGTCATTAATGTGCCCTTGAGTCTGATCAGATGTGTTTGTGGTGACTGATGATTGTGTGTGGAACAGACGAGCTGTGTGTTAAGTGTGTGATGATGATGTTCGCAGGATGAACTCGAGGCTCGACGACACGGAGGCCACAGAATCTCTGGTCTGATTGATCTATTAGTCTTGAAGCCCAGGTAGAAACACGATGGTGGCAGCATCAAGCCGAGGTAGACGTCACCTCTCGTTTGAGTCTCTCTCTCACTAGTGATAAAGTGTGTGAACGTAAGCTGACATCATCCTCACACTTAATGTGTTTATTCATAATAGATATCACTACACTTTCACTTAGCAGCTCTGACCAGCAAATGGAAGCTGCTGGAGTTCAATAATTGATGAAACAAAGCACTTAACGCAGTGCTCAGTGTGAGCGTAGTGTAGTGGATCGAGATCGCGGTGTTAATGCTGAGGAATAAAAGTGTTGAATAGATGAAAATTTCATCAATATTTATACATATTACAGAAAGTTACTTGGCAGTTCAGCTGATTTTCTGCTCCCAGCGGGATGGAGGTGACTTTTATTTTATTACACGTTTATAATTCGCTGTTGGAGTTTAAATGAAGAAATGAAATAATAATGAGTTTTGTGTTAATAAAGTTCTGTCTCATCAGCTGCTGCTGCACCTACAGCTTTTATTAATATATCATGTCAGGTTTAGTATTCAGTTCACAGTGTGTGTGTGTGTGTGTGTGTGTGTGTGTGTGTGTGTGTGTTGGACAAAACAGAAGACTAGAGGTGGAGTTATTGTGTAATTGTTTCTATAGTTGTTTTTTAAGTGTATAATCATCATCAATAATAATGTGTGTGTGTGTGTGTGTTTGTGTGTGTGTGTGTGTGTGTGTGAGAGAGAGAGAAAGGGAGAGAAAGAGAGAAAAAGAGACGTATGAAAAACAAAAGCACAGCAAGCAGAAAACTGGACACTACAGACAGAAGAAAAACATTTGTTCAGCGAGAGTTTAAAATGTACTGAGATGTTTGCTGTGCAGAACACAATGCTAACACAGCGCCAACACAGCGCTAACACAGTGCCAACACAGCGCTAACACAGCACTAACAGCGCCAACACAGCGCTAACACAGCGCTAACACAGTGCTAAGAGAGTGTGTAGCTAACTCAGGTGAGTGCTGCATTCATCTGGAAAGTGTTAATAACAGTGAGTGAGTTTCACATGTGACTCTCATCTACTGAACACAAAAGAAATTCTTGTCAACTGAAGGTGAAGAATTATTCACTCAATACTGGACCTTTTAGACCGAGCAGCGTCTCGACATTAATGTCGTCTGCTCTGACCGAACTCCAGCGTGTTAGCGTTAGCATGTTGATTAATTTTGCAGAGCCAATTAGAAGCAGTCGGAGCTGCTGTTCTGACGCTGATCCGTGACGGTGGATCCTTCACTTTGTGCTCGGGGGCCGTCGCACTCCGGTGGCTTCAGGGCTGCCCGAGGCGTTCTCTTGGACTCTGGGAGACAAAGGGATCAGCAGCATGTGCTGTGTGTAGTGAGGGAACAGGATGAGATCGCACACGGACACTGAGACAGCAGGAAGTCGTTAAGCAGTAAAGTGTACAAAATCCCAATTAAACATGGATTAGAAACATTTTTCTCTTTTATTTTAATAGTTTTACTTTTTATGTTTCTGCTCCAGAGATCCAGCTTTAGTTATAAACTGTAGTGTGTATGTGTGTGTATATGTGTGTTTATGTGTGTTTAATAGTGTTTGTGTGTTTGTGTGTTTATGTGTGTTTATGTGTGTTTGAGTGTTTGTGTGTTTGTCTGTGTTTGTGTGTGTATTTATGTGTGTGTATATGTGTGTTTTTTGTGTGTATATGTGTGTTGGTGTGAGTGTTTTTGTGTGTATGTGTGTTTGTCTGTGTTTGTGTGTATGTGTGTGTTTAAGTGTGTTTATGTGTGTGTTTGTGTGTTTAAGTGTGTTTATGTGTGTGTTTGTGTGTGTATGTGTGTGTTTGTGTGTTTAAGTGTGTTTATGTGTGTGTTTGTGTGTGTTTGTGTGTTTAAGTGTGTTTATGTGTGTGTTTGTGTGTGTATGTGTGTGTTTGTGTGTTTAAGTGTGTTTATGTGTGTGTTTGTGTGTGTATGTGTGTGTTTGTGTGTTTAAGTGTGTTTATGTGTGTGTTTGTGTGTGTATGTGTGTGTTTGTGTGTTTAAGTGTGTTTATGTGTACGCTACACTTCTGGAAATGACACCAGAAGAGAAAAGAAACATCAATCAGTTAAGAGCGTCCACAATTTCTCAATTACGTTAGTTTTTTTATTTCACTACTTAAATTGTAGTAAATCAATTTAGTGTGTGTGCGTGTGTGTGTGTGTGTGTGTGTGTGTGTGTGTGTGTGATTATTAATGCACAACACAGCTGGTTAAAC
>NC_083483.1:727500-735000 GCF_030014155.1 Tachysurus vachellii | reverse complement strand
CCTGCACTTTGATTTGCTAATTTTGGTAAGTAATAAAAGCAGGTGATAGAATTCAGAACAAGTTTAGGTTTTCATGTTAGACTGCTGAAGCGTGTTATCTTCTGAAAAGTGCACACCTGGTGGAAATACTGCATAAGGAACAAAGATTTCTTAAAACCTAAAAATCCAAACCTCCATATTGTAAAGTCAACAACTTGTGTTTGCTTAGTGTCGCCTCTGCTGATAGCGTAGCTCAGTGGAGCTGTGTGTGTGTGTGTGTGTGTGTGTTTATTTCTTTGCTCTTTTTTCAAGCGCTGGCACTATGTTTGTTCTGAATTGCAAATTATGATATCTACAAGCTTGAGGCGATGGCAGAGCTGGAGAACGTGAAGTGTTCGAGACCGGATGATAAGATGAGATAAAATAAGATGCTGCCCACAGCAAGATTCAGAGTGCCTCAGTGCACCAGAGGAAAATGTATAGACGTAATAACGCAGAAACTAGGAAAAAGGTCAAGTTTAAGTGAGCTAAAACTCACAATTTGGTGGTGACCTAAAATCACTGTCACAGAAGTCTCATAAGTTAATAATAATAATAACTAAATTTGTGTAAGTCTCATCATACGTTTCATGGAGTGTCTGCTCTCAGGACGGCGAGCTTCCTTCAGAAGAGGAATCACAGCAGAGAGTGAAGATGTAAAGATCCTCTCCTCGTTATTCAGGCTGTAAAGCCGGTTCTGATCCGTGTTCTGAGGGCAGAATTTCAGTCGAACCACAGATGCGAATGGTATTCTTTAGTCAGTAGTGTACAGGAAATACATCATCCACCGACGTGGGAATGTACTGTATTAGTCATTAGGGTCTTGTTAGTATACAGTAAGTCCTCCATCTCTCCCTTGTCTTTTGTCTTTCAGCATATCAGGCTGAACCCAGGCTGCTACAATGAGAGAAAACCATCAAGAATTGGATAAAATCACAGAGTCGCAATAAAGCGAACTCCTGAAGTGTTTCTAGACGCAGGTCTGCCTTGGATCAAACCTTTTTGCCCAGCTCTGTGAGAGGCAGATTTCAATTATGGGTACTAACAGGTAGTAAATGGTATTATCGGCTGTTTCAGTATCGTATTTGCGAGCTCCTGTGGGCCGAGTTAAATGACGCAGCAGGCCACGTCGTCTCTGGATCTGTACAGAACGTCTTAAATGTGACACATGACTTAGATCTAATTCTTTTAAGTCCTGCAGTTTTTCTTTGTCTTATTAAACTCTCATCCCCATGTTGACCATCTTCTCTTGTATTTACTGTTGCTTTGTGAGTGACAGCAGGACTGAGCCGGATGAAGACCCATTCAGCCCATTTCTCCTTCCTGACTGAAGCTCTTTTCCTTCCCACTGCGACAGAATCCAGAAGTCACACTGGTCTTGAACAACCATCCCAAAACTCTTAGCTTATAGAACGTGGACCCAGAAACCTGAAGAAATGTCATGACAGTACAAGAGAAAAACCATTTCTGACTCTCTGTTCATTAATCTACGAGTCTCGGGCCATATGCTTCTCAGAGAGACAGCGAGAGCTCAGTTCACATTTATATCCCTGAGATAAGTTCTGGCTCTGCTGGACCAGCGTGACCCACAAGGAACATTCACCTTCCTGTTGTGTCAGGTCTTTAATCTTCTGGTCAATGGGAGAGAGGTGATGTGCACTGATAGATTTAGGAGGCATATAAAGAGGTAAGATGGTATTTTTGCAGTATGGCATCTGTGGTGGTGGTGAAAGAGGCTTTAAATAATAATGGCAAAAAAACGCTTCTCGCTATAGCAGCAGAGATCTCTGGTGAGCATCCGACAGCCGACTCAAAATCCTATTTACTCTGTCCTGGGGGAATTCTGCTAACCAATTGCAGTCTGTCACTGCCTTCATGAATGCTGTGGAAGAGGAGAATGTCACGGGCATCCCTATGGAGATCAGTCTGCAAACCCTTAATATCCGAGCAGTAAACAGATTCCTCATTGTTTAAGGTTGGATGGAGTTTTTAACTCTAACCTTCAAGGTAACCTTTATGTTTCATTTATTTAACAAGCAGCAATCCCATTATTTTACAATAATCCCTGGTTGTGTGTAAACACTATACAAGTTCTTCTGGTCTAGAGGCTCTTTACTGCCCCAGGGACTGTGGTGTGAGAATAAAGGCACAGTACAATTCCACAAGGGTTTCAGAGGTAGAGCTGGTTTTAATCTCTACTGTCTATGGAGACATTTTATGGAGTTTTTTTGTTTAAGCAATTATCAAATCTTTCCTGCCTCCTCACCTCCTCACCATCTGTAGACTTGCTGCCTAAACCTGAATCTAAAGCTGGAATTGTACTAGTCTCTTCATGTGTACACATCAGCTACGCAAGCAGCGTCAGACTCCTGGCCAGTTGTATCCACTAGGGGGCAGAGCAGAGCTGAAACAGCAGTCCAGCACTGGAGTTCCTTCCTTGTCTAATCAGGATGGACGAGGCTGTGTAATTGTTGGCAGTGACGGAGCCAGAGGGTTGGGGGGTGCCCAGGGGGTGCCCGGGGTGGCACTGAACTGAACACCCCTGACATCTGATTGGCCACCCCAGGTGCCACCCCAATTTTTATTTGATAGCATTGGAAGTTTGATGCTGATCGACATCTCATTTCACCATCAAAAGAAGTCTTCGTTTGACTTATATATAGAATATAGAGATATATTCTACCTCTAATGAGCAATTGTTCATCTTGTTAGGGTAATTTGTGTCATAGTCTTTGGACCCCCTAAAGTTGCCTTGGTCGACCCCCTGCCCACCCCATGTATAAAACTATAGATCCGCCACTGATTGCTGGTGAGGGACAGAGTGTTTATAGCTGTTGGCAAAATGCAGTAATGCTTGTTGATGATGACGATGGTGTTGGGAAAGGAGCTGTTTGGGTTTTATTATAGGCTTTGGCTGTGAAAGGTAGATGCAGGTGTGAAAGTTCAGCCATGATTTTCCTCATCTTCTTCCTCATGCTAGACCAGCTGTGTCCAATCTTATCCACAAAGGGCCGGTGTGGGTGCAGGTTTTCATTCCATCCAAGCAGAAGCTACACCTGATTCCACCTGTTTAATCAGTTTTTCTTGGCTTTTAGTATAGACTCTGGTGTGGCTTCTGCTTGGTTGGAATGAAAACCTGCACCCACACCGGCCCTTTGTGGATAAGATTGGACACCACTGTGCTAGAGGAATACAGGTCAGTATTCAACACTCTGTAGCTCACACTCTGAGCTGCTGAGCCAAACCCCACTGAGATAAACAATACCAGCTCAGCATCTTCTTGGTTGTGGATTGTACACCTCACATCTCTAAGGTCTGTAGTTATATCAGTGTAACTCAGCGATGTGGCCTCATCATCAAACCAGGAGTCTTCTCACACAATCACTCAGTACCTCATGGGTGCTCACCCTGACCATCTGTGGCTAATCCAGCTACCTGGCTTTCTGTAAGTGCAGGTCAGGAATGAGAGTGTAGAGCTCAAGTCCAGAAAACAATCCGAATGTAAGTGTAGGTGTGAGAGCTGCCGGGTTGGAGGTAGTGCTGTCTCGCACGTTGTTTGTGATTACAGAGGCTTGTGCAAGCGTGGTGTCCTAGCAGGAGATTTCTTTAAAATCGCTCTGATAATAGAAGTTTTTAAATCAACGCTGGTGAATAGACTCAGGGAGCAGATGTGGGTGGAGGAGGTAGTAGTTTTTTTTTTTCAATCTTAAGCAGAAGGAGTTTTGCTGATTAAGAAGTCAAGGTTCTGCAGCGTCAGAGGGATTAGCGTGATATTATGAAAGAGTCCCGATGGAAGAGCAGACTTCTGATTAAAAACATTTCGGTTCACATTCAGTTTACTGAAGTTTGGAAGCTCTGAGCGAAGGGATGAGTTTTTATTTTATTTAAAGAAAACTTCAATTTATGGTGAATTAGCTGAAGATTCATCACAATAATTCCAACTTCTTGTAAAGAGAAGCTTCATCACAGAGACTGTAGGAGATCAATGTCCACAGCACTGCTCAGGGATCGTTTTGAGATGAACATGTAGATGTTTTAGGCAGGTGACCTCCAGGACAAACCAACAGCATTGTGGCATCAGTGGAAGTTTCTGGTCTCTAACGGCAGCACTAAACTCTACTGACGCTAACTTTCTACTGGAGCTATAGGATGCTAAGGAATGAAATTCTCTTACAAAATTGATTTTTTACTCACTTTTGTCCTGACCAACGTTTTTCCAAGTCTTGCTAGTGTCACTGTGACTGACAGCAGAAAGCCCCTCCCACTCATTGACTCCTGGCCTTGATGGGTGGCTTTAGCATTAACAACGGCGAATCAAATTTGAACTCTTTACTGATGAACCACTTTTACTGAACCATCCTTCATTCTGAATTGTAAATTCCTTTATTCTTTCTTTACTTCCTTTCTTCCTTGTGTACAAACACACACACACACACACACACACGTTCTGCACTTCCAGATGTATTTAGCTCATCCCCCAACTGATCAGAAACGTAGTTGAGTCAAACTGAGTTGTATTGGATTGAACGATGCTACATGTGCTATTACTCACTCGAGCGAAAAACAGAAAGAAAAGTGACATTTTTCTTCACTTTAACTTCACCACTGATGCAACAGTCACGCAAGAGGAAGATTCAGATTTGTTCCTTATTGATTGAGACGTTTATATGGCTGATGATTCACTCAGAAAGCGAACAGACGTCTGTATATTAGAACTATAACATTCCAGAAAAGACAGAAATTCTCTGCGCAATTCTCATGTGAGCAGGAAATAATAATGATGACGATAATAATACTAACAATAATAATGATAATAACAATAATAACAATAATGATGATAATAATAATAATAATAATAATAATAATAATAATAATACTAACAATAATAATGATAATAACAATAATAACAATAATAATAATAATAATAATAATAATAATAATAATAATAATAATACTAACAATAATAATAATAATAACAATAATAATAATAATAATAATAATAATAACGATAATAATAGTTCAAAAATGCTTTAAACAACACAAGAAAAAAAACATTAATAAAAAAGTAATTGAACAGAAATTCTCATAAATTCTAAATTGAATATCACACATAACTCTCAAAAATAAAATAATAATGAACATAAAATAATGATAAGGAATAGACTGAAGCAGGGAATCCTTCAGAAATACGAAAGCAGAAAAATTGCTGATAAAAGGAGAAACCTGCTTCCTGAGCATGAAGTGAACATGAAGGACGTCCACAGCACATCTATTTTTCAGCAGATGTAACAGTGAATACGCTCTGAGTCGGTGTAAAGGCAGAAAGGCAGAAACGCTCTGAGTCATGTAAAGGCAGAAACGCTCTGAGTCATGTAAAGGCAGAAAGGCAGAAACGCTCTGAGTCGTGTAAAGGCAGAAAGGCAGAAACGCTCTGAGTCATGTAAAGGCAGAAACGCTCTGAGTCATGTAAAGGCAGAAAGGCAGAAACGCTCTGAGTCGTGTAAAGGCAGAAAGGCAGAAACGCTCTGAGTCATGTAAAGGCAGAAAGGCAGAAACGCTCTGAGTCGTGTAAAGGCAGAAAGGCAGAAACGCTCTGAGACATGTAAAGGCAGAAAGGCAGAAACGCTCTGAGTCGTGTAAAGGCAGAAACGCTCTGAGTCATGTAAAGGCAGAAAGGCAGAAACGCTCTGAGTCATGTAAAGGCAGAAAGGCAGAAACGCTCTGAGTCGTATAAAGGCAGAAACGCTCTGAGTCATGTAAAGGCAGAAAGGCAGAAACGCACTGAGTCGTGTAAAGGCAGAAAGGCAGAAACGCTCTGAGTCATGTAAAGGCAGAAAGGCAGAAACGCTCTGAGTCGTGTAAAGGCAGAAACGCTCTGAGTCATGTAAAGGCAGAAAGGCAGAAACGCTCTGAGTCGTGTAAAGGCAGAAAGGCAGAAACGCTCTGAGTCATGTAAAGGCAGAAAGGCAGAAACGCTCTGAGTCATGTAAAGGCAGAAAGGCAGAAACGCTCTGAGTCGGTGTAAAGGCAGAAACGCTCTGAGTCGTGTCAAGGCAGAAAGGCAGAAACACTCTGAGTCATGTAAAGGCAGAAAGGCAGAAACGCTCTGAGTCGTGTAAAGGCAGAAACGCTCTGAGTCGGTGTAAAGGCAGAAAGGCAGAAACGCTCTGAGTCGTGTAAAGGCAGAAAGGCAGAAATGCTCTGAGTCATGTAAAGGCAGAAAGGCAGAAACGCTCTGAGTCATGTAAAGGCAGAAAGGCAGAAACGCTCTGAGTCGTGTCAAGGCAGAAAGGCAGAAACACTCTGAGTCATGTAAAGGCAGAAAGGCAGAAACGCTCTGAGTCGTGTAAAGGCAGAAACGCTCTGAGTCGGTGTAAAGGCAGAAAGGCAGAAACGCTCTGAGTCGTGTAAAGGCAGAAAGGCAGAAATGCTCTGAGTCATGTAAAGGCAGAAAGGCAGAAACGCTCTGAGTCATGTAAAGGCAGAAAGGCAGAAACGCTCTGAGTCGGTGTAAAGGCAGAAAGGCAGAAACGCTCTGAGTCGGTGTAAAGGCAGAAACGCTCTGAGTCGTGTAAAGGCAGAAAGGCAGAAACGCTCTGAGTCGTGTAAAGGCAGAAAGGAAGAAACGCTCTGAATCGTGTAAAGGCAGAAAGGCAGAAACGCTCCGAGTCATGTAAAGGCAGAAAGGCAGAAACGCTCTGAGTCGGTGTAAAGGCAGAAAGGCAGAAACGCTCTGAGTCATGTAAAGGCAGAAAGGCAGAAACGCTCTGAGTCATGTAAAGGCAGAAAGGCAGAAACGCTCTGAGTCGGTGTAAAGGCAGAAAGGCAGAAACGCTCTGAGTCGGTGTAAAGGCAGAAAGGCAGAAACGCTCAGAGTCATGTAAAGGCAGAAAGGCAGAAACGCTCTGAGTCGGTGTAAAGGCAGAAAGGCAGAAACGCTCTGAGTCATGTAAAGGCAGAAAGGCAGAAACGCTCTGAGTCATGTAAAGGCAGAAAGGCAGAAACGCTCCGAGTCATGTAAAGGCAGAAAGGCAGAAACGCTCTGAGTCGGTGTAAAGGCAGAAAGGCAGAAACGCTCTGAGTCATGTAAAGGCAGAAAGGCAGAAACGCTCTGAGTCATGTAAAGGCAGAAAGGCAGAAACGCTCTGAGTCATATAAATGCAGAAAGGCAGAAATGCTCTGAGTCGGTGTAAAGGCAGAAATGCTCTGAGTCGTGTAAAGGCAGAAAGGCAGAAACGCTCTGAGTCCTGTAAAGGCAGAAAGGCAGAAACGCTCTGAGTCGTGTAAAGGCAGAGAGGCAGAAACGCTCTGAGTCGGTGTAAAGGCAGAAAGGCAGAAACGCTCTGAGTCGGTGTAAAGGCAGAAAGGCAGAAACGCTCTGAGTCGTGTAAAGGCAGAAAGGCAGAAACGCTCCGAGTCATGTAAAGGCAGAAAGGCAGAAACGCTCTGAGTCGGTGTAAAGGCAGAAAGGCAGAAACGCTC